>NW_021299520.1:0-1650 GCF_002162155.2 Triticum dicoccoides
TTGAAATTTTATCTGGTGAAGCACCAGAAGAGTATGACTCGTGAAAACCTTCGGGTTCACACGGTTTAGAGAAGGCATATGTTCAACCCTTCAGGGCATCTTAGGAACATATACCACAAACTTCAATAGTAAATACCACCAGCTCGAAAGCAGAGCATGGTTGGCCAAGCAGATGATACAATTTACCAAAGGCACTATGTATCAGGGGAAGAACTCACAAGGTGATTGAATATGAAGGACACTGTCGGATAGCAATCCAACAATGGATCGGGCAATCCACAACGGAGTTGAGGTGAGTATCGGTATTCCAGAAAGAATGCACGGGCATCATATTATAGAACATCGGAATAATCCGATGCTTAGATAACAAAGGAATTATGATTTCCAAAACAAAAGATCAGAAGCAGTCGCTCTGACCAAGGATGGATAAGTTGGATAAACCAGAGGCACAATTGGCGACAAATAGTTTGGTCGAGAACCAGCTCATGTTCAAAAATGATGTCTCATTCAGAAAGATAAGTTAGAAGGGCTGATAGATGATTGTGTGCATTCGCACACATGTTGAATCAATAGGATCAAAATGACGGTGTCAAAAGATACTAGTGAATATTGCCAGATATATGGGAAGCATCCATAATGCTAGTAGACAAGTATTTGCAGAGCAATAAAGCTGCTAAAGATTTTCGGAGGATCGAATATTATTTTGAAGACTTTTGTGAAACACATGAACAACTGGGGATAAGCGGATACTCGACAAGTGCGAGAATTATCCATAGGGGTATTCAGGTGACAAGGAATTGCAAGACAGTAGGCACAAGATATTCTCGGATCAATAGAGAGAATTTCGGGGTATCTTGTAATAACAAGACCAACTGGGAATAAAAGTAAGAACGTCAAGTGTATGTATTTATCCATAGGGATATTTCGATGGTAGGGAATTGCAAAGGCAACGGGCACAAAGTCTCAAAAGAGTTTCGGCGAGTAACTTCGAAATCTTCTGGTGCAGTCGGCGATCACCTGGACTGAAGGGGCTCTCCGGGAGAAAGTATTTTCGATAGCCTAAAGTCAGTTTTGTTTTTAGCAAAATCGTTTATCCCGAATAGAAGAGAGTTCAGAATCCCAGAGTAAAGGTCGAGGAGTAAAAGATCCTAATACCACCCAATGGCGACGTGGGCCCATGGGCCGCACAACCATGTTAGTAAAAGTTTTGTAAAGTCTAGACTCGACTTCGGCCAAGGAGTTGGAAAGGGGGATTCCTACAGGCAGTCGGCTCTGATACCAACTTGTGACGCCCCCGATTTGACCGTACACTAATCATGCATGCAAATGTGTACGATCAAGATCAGGGACTCACGGGAAGATATCACAACACAACTCTAAAACATAAATAAGTCATACAAGCATCATAATACAAGCCAGGGGCCTCGAGGGCTCGAATACAAGTGCTCGATCATAGACGAGTCAGCGGAAGCAACAATATCTGAGTACAGACATAAGTTAAACAAGTTTGCCTTAAGAAGGCTAGCACAAACTGGGATACAGATCGAAAGAGGCGCAGGCCTCCTGCCTGGGATCCTCCTAACTACTCCTGGTCGTCGTCAGCGGGCATCACGTAGTAGTAGGCACCTCCGGTGTAGTAGGAGTCGTCGT
>NW_021299521.1:0-1241 GCF_002162155.2 Triticum dicoccoides
TGGTTATTGACTGAGAGCGTCTCGGTCATGTCTGCATGTCTCCCGAACCCGTAGGGTCTACACACTTAAGGTTCGGTGACGCTAGGGTTATGAAGATATGTATATGCAGAAACCCGAATGTTGTTCGGAGTCCCGGATGAGATCCCGGACGTCACGAGGAGTTCCGGAATGGTCCGGAGGTAAAGAATTATATATAGGAAGTGCTATTTCGGGCACCGGGACAAGTTTCGGGGTTATCGGTATTGTACCGGGACCACCGGAAGGGTCCCGGGGGTCCACCGGGTGGGGCCACCTGTCCCGGGGGGGCCACATGGGCTGTAGGGGGTGCGCCTTGGCCATCATGGGCCAAGGGCACCAGCCCCTATAGGCCCATGCGCCTAGGGTTTCCCCCTAGGAGGAGTCCTAGTGGTGGAAGGCACCCCTAGGTGCCTTGGGGGGAGGGAAACCTCCCCTAGGCCGCCACCCCCCCTAGTAGATCTCATCTACTAGGGCCGGCGCCCCCCCCCCTTGGCAGCCCTATATATAGTGGGGGGGAGAGGAGGAGAACAGACCAGCCCCTGGCGCCTCCACCTCCCCCCGTTACGTCTCTCCCTCGTAGTCTCGGCGAAGCCCTGCTGCTGTGACGCCCTGCATCCACCACCACGCCGTCGTGCTGCTGGATCTTCATCAACCTCTCCTTCCCCCTTGCTGGATCAAGAAGGAGGAGACGTCTCCCGTCCCGTACGTGTGTTGAACGCGGAGGTGCCGTCCGTTCGGCGCTGGTCATCGGTGATTTGGATCACGTCGAGTACGACTACATCATCACCTTGCAAGCTTCCGCACACGATCTACAAGTGGTATGTAGATGCAAACTCTCTCCCTAGAATCGTTGCTTAGATGAACTCATAGATGGATCTTGGTGAAACCGTAGGAAAAATTTTAATTTTCTGCAACGTTCCCCAACAGTGGCATCATGAGCTAGGTCTATGCGTAGTTCTCTTTGCACGAGTAGAACACAACTTTGTTGTGGGCGTGGATTTTGTCATCTTACTTGCCTCTACTAGTCTTTTCTTGCTCAACGGTATTGTGGGATGAAGCGGCCCGGACCAACCTTACACGTACTCTTACGTGAGACCGGTTCCACCGACTGACATGCACAAGTTGCATAAGGTGGCTGGCGGGTGTCTGTCTCTCCCACCTTAGTTGGAGCGGAATCGATGAACAGGGCCCTTATGAAGGGTAAATAGAAGTTGACAAAATCA
>NW_021299522.1:0-1198 GCF_002162155.2 Triticum dicoccoides
CGAAGAGAGAGGGACTAGGAGCGGTTTATAAGCCCTGAGTGCAGAGACGATGAAGAAGAGGCTCAATGCTCACGTTGCTTAGCTTCAAGCCTTCAGGAATATGGTAGACTGCACGGAGCTATGCGCAGTGCAATTTACACTATTCCGAAAGGCTTGAAGCAAATTAACGAGCATTGCACCTCTTTTTTATTTTTAATAACTTATTACAACACCGGACTTCTTCTGTTATGGCAAAAACTAATTGCACGTCGACATTTTTTTTAAAACTTTGGTTATAACTCCAGACTTTGACCATCAAGTTTTGCAGAAAAGAAAAAATAGCAGAAAAAAAAACTATAGCTGAAAAGAAAAAAACTATATAAAATAACCGTGAAATTGAAAATCACTACAAAATGAACTCTGAAAATGTTGAATTTTGGCAAACTAGATGAAAAACTACTCACAAATAAATAGAAGAAAATAAATATAACAGAAAAGAAAAAACTACGCAGAAATAAATAGAAGAAAATAAAGCAAAAAAGAAAAAAACTATTAAAAAGATTGGGGCGCTGCCCTGTGGGCCTGCTAGGCCACGGGCGTACAATTACAGGCCTTAAAGGCCTAGCAGACTCACAGGGCAGCGTGCAGAGTTTAGGCCCACCAGCCTGCTATATAAAGGAGTTCAAAGAGGTAGCCGCGGCTGGGTTTATAAACCAGTGCGGCTGCCCTTCGCTCGGCGAGGTGGGACTAAACATTGGGGTGGCAGCGCGAGGCCTTTAGTACCGGGTCGTGGAACAAACCGGCACTAAAGGGGGGCCTTTAATACTGGTTTGTGCCACCACCCGGTACTAAAGGAGGTCGTCTCCCGCTGCTTGGCCTGGCCAAAACAGGCCTTTAGTACCGGTTGATGGCTCCAACCGGTACTAAAAGGGGGTCTATATATACAACACGTCCAAAAATTTCGTTTTCCCTCTCCGTTTGTTCCTCTGTTTCCGTCTCCGTCGCCGTCGCCGCCGCCCTTGATCGTCTCCGTTGCCGCCCCCGTCCCCATCGCCGCCCCCGTTCCCGTCGCCGCCGTCGTCTATGTCACCGCCCCGGGCCCGCCCCCGTCCCCGTCGCCACCCCCGTCCCCGTCGCCGCCCTCGTCTTCGTCGCCGCCCCCGTCCCCGTCGCCGCTGTCGTCGCCGTCGCCTTGCCGTCGCCTCGCCGTCGCCGTTGC
>NW_021299523.1:0-3957 GCF_002162155.2 Triticum dicoccoides
TTTCGCGGTGTTTGGACTCCGTTTGACATTGATTTTCTGCGATGTAAAAAACAACGAAAAAATAGCAACTGGCACTGGGTCAATAGGTTAGTCCCAAAAATGATATAAAGTTGCTATAAAATGATTTTAAAACATCCAAGAATGATAATATATTGGCATGAATACTTCATAAATTATAGATACATTGGAGATGTATCATCCGCCTCATCCATGGCCTAGAGGACGATCTCCATCATGTGCTTAGGCACGTCGTCGATCAAAAAGAGCCTCATATCTTCCTCCTCTGTGGTTGAATCCACTATAGCCTGCACCTCCATCTTCATCTCCTCCTTGTTCTTGAACCAAGAGCGGATCTTGCGCATCCCTGCAAGCTTGCGTGCATTGCCCCCCACAAAGTACCTGAGTTAGTCGCCGCTGACGTAGGGTGCCATCACCAACATGCTCGCCTTGTGGTTTTTGGATGAAGGGGAGAGAGTGCGAGTAGGCGCTGGTCAGGGGCTAAATTGGGCTTGGGGCAACTGGGGCTGTAGCCCCAGGCGTAGCCCAACTGGCACCTGTACGTTAGAATTTTTTTTGAGAATTTGAGATGGATAGACGATTAGCCCCAGGCTTCATGTATAAGGCTTCAGCCCATTAGCCCAACTCAAGTCGGTCGATCGAACAGAAAATCAATTGCGCAGTAGGTCGAGGCTTCGATCTGTCGTTCGTTCGCCAAAGAAAAAAATCCCCTCTCCTGAAACCCTCGCCTAGTCGCCGCCGCCCTCGCCAGTCGTCAACCGCGTTTCCCCGCTGGCCGCCCGGTCCGGCGTCCTGGCCACCTGCCTCTTCTTCTTCTTCTGATCTTCTCGAAGTGTTCCTAAATTACAGTGCACGCACACACTGTCGTAAAGCGGCACAGGTAATACGCATTGCTCAATTAATTAGAAATCCTTCTATATCATCAGCCATTCCAGCAATTAATTTTTTCTAACTCTGTATCATCTAATTAATTCAATATCTTCAACAATACTCAACTCTATATCATCTAATTATTTTCCCTAGTTCCTTTTATATCATGCAAACTCCATGAATTGGTGGTGTTAAATCATACTCTATTACTTAGTCAGTTTTATTTCATTGTCATCGGGAGATTATAAGTCCAAGATCAAGAGGACCCATACAATTGAATCTTTTGTCCAATCAGATTAGCGTCATGTACTTGCAAGCATTGATGATATTAATATTATATAGTGCTATCAAAAAAATATGAGGAAATGCAAGGGGCTACTACATCGTGGACTTTGTGTAAATGGTATAATATGTTCTTTTTTTGCAAAATTTCATATGAACAATTGATTTAGTTTGTGTCCAATGTCTTGATTTTAAATACTTGATTTTATGTTTGCAGATCCAGGTCCTTCTACTATTCCTGGTGAAGATACGATGGCCTTGAATTAAGGAAGTCTTCGGTAATTTGGTACCAAACCATGTTTGCAATGATGCACTTTGTTAAACTATTTGTTTTTATGGAATTTCCTCTCGTGATAGTAATGAATTTATATTTCATTTTGAATGTTATTTTGTACCATACTTATAACACACGTTGTTGTGCATGGTATTTGACGATATATTTAGTCAGTTAGTTTTAGCCCCAGACTTTGAGAAATTCTGGCTCCGCCTCTGGCGCTGGTGGAGGGGGAGTGGTTATATGGAGGAAGAGGGAATGCGAGTAGGCGGTGAATGCCTTTGGAAACTAAAGCGGGAACACAAAAAAAGCCATTCAAAATTTGAATACTGAAGTTGAGCTAAACCACTGAACTTAACTATAGTGAAAAAACTTCAGAAACTTATCTCAGAGCCACTAAACTTAACTAAGCTGGAAAAAGTTTAGATAACCCTGTACTTAACTAAACTTACGTGAACTTAACTGAACCTCACTGAACTTCAATGAACTTAACTAAACTGAAAATGCACCCAGGAACTTGCAGGGAATCAACACCTAGGAAACACTTCTTCTCTTGGCCTCTTTTTGCTGTTTCTTTTTGCCTCTACCTGTATTTGCATCTATTGTGCTTCAATAGCTCTCTTATCTTATTTCTCTTCTATTCTCTTCAGTCTTTCCTTAGCTTTAGCTAGAATTTCTTCAAGTTCTCTAACCTCCTTATCTTGTTGTAATGCAACTTTTCTTGCTGCTGTAGCTTCCTGCTTTGCTGATGTTTTTCCTCAACCATCTTCTCTTTTGATGCTCTTCTCTTGCTACCCGTTCTGCTTTCCTCTGAGCAATTTCTTGCCTTTTTTCCTTCTGCCTCCTCTGTTCTCCTCTCTACCACCTCATTCATGGCGTCCAATGCTGCATCTCTTCTGGTTGCCATATTTCTTTCTTGCTTGCTTGTTTTTCATCTTTAGCAACTTCATGGCTAGGTTGGCATCATTTGCAACTGTTGTTGTATGTGCAAAAGCTTGAGAGTTGGATGCCGAGGAGATGAATGTTGAATCAAGAACAGTGCCTTCAGTCTCATCTCTAGGATCTGGTCTAAACTGTTGCTTCCTATGAAGCATTGTAAGTTGATACGTCTCCAACGTATCTATAATTTTTGATTGTTCCATGCTATTATATTATCTGTTTTGGATGTTTAATGGGCTTTATTATGCACTTTTATATTATTTTTCGGACTAACCTATTAACCGAAGGCCCAGTGCAAATCGCTGTTTTTTGCCTACTTTAGTGTTTCGCAGAAAAGGAATATCAAACAGAATCCAAACGGAATGAAACCTTTGCAAGGATCTTTTTTTGGAACAAACGTGATCTAGGAGACTTGGACTGGACGTCAAGGAAGCAGCGAGGTGGACGCGAGGTAGGAGGGCGCGCCCCCACCCTCATGGGCCCCTCACAGCTCCACCGACCTACTTCTTTCGCATATATATACCCATATACCCTGAAAATATCTAGGAGCACCACGAAACCCTATTTCCACCGCCGCAAACTTCTGTACCCATGAGATCCAATCTTGGGGCCTTTTCCGGCGCTCCGCCGGAGGGGGAATCGATCACGGAGGGCTTCTACATCAACACCATAGCCTCTCCGATGATGTGTAAGTAGTTTACCACAGACCTTCGGGTCCATAGTTATTAGCTAGATGGCTTCTTCTCTCTCTTTGGATCTCAATACAATGTTCTCCTCGATTCTCTTGGAGATCTATTCGTTGTAATTCCTTTTGTGGTGTGTTTGTCGAGATCCGATGAATTGTGGGTTTATGATCAAGACTATCTATGAACAATATTTGGTTCTTCTATGAATTCTTATATGCATGATTTAAATATCTTTGCAAGTCTCTTTGAATTATCAGTTTGGTTTGGCCTACTAGATTGATCTTTCTTGCAATAGGAGAAGTGCTTAGCTTTGGGTTCAATCTTGCGGTGTCCTTTCCTAGTGACAGCAGGGGCAGCAAGGCACGTATTGTATTGTTGCCATCGAGGATAAAAAGATGAGGTTTATATCATGTTGCTTGAGTTTATCCCTCTACATCATGTCATCTTGCTTAATGCGTTACTCTGTTCTTATGAACTTAATACTCTAGATGCATGCTGGATAGCGGTCGATGTGTGGAGTAATAGTAGTAGATGTAGAATCGTTTCGATCTACTTGACACGGACATGATGCCTATATTCATAATCATTGCCTAGATATTCTCATAACTATTCGCTTTTCTATCAATTTCTCGGCAGTAGCCAAACTAAACCGATAAATCGAAGAGACTTGCAAAGATATCAAATCATGCATATAAGAATTCACAGAAGAACCAAATAATGTTCATAGATAATCTTGTTCATAAACCCACAATTCATCGGATCTCGGCAAACACACCGCAAAAGAATATGACATCGAATAGATCTCCAAGAACATCAAGGAGAACTTTGTATTGAGAATCAAATAGAGAGAATAAGCCATCTAGCTAATAACTATGGACCCGAAGGTCT
>NW_021299524.1:0-3957 GCF_002162155.2 Triticum dicoccoides
TTTCGCGGTGTTTGGACTCCGTTTGACATTGATTTTCTGCGATGTAAAAAACAACGAAAAAATAGCAACTGGCACTGGGTCAATAGGTTAGTCCCAAAAATGATATAAAGTTGCTATAAAATGATTTTAAAACATCCAAGAATGATAATATATTGGCATGAATACTTCATAAATTATAGATACATTGGAGATGTATCATCCGCCTCATCCATGGCCTAGAGGACGATCTCCATCATGTGCTTAGGCACGTCGTCGATCAAAAAGAGCCTCATATCTTCCTCCTCTGTGGTTGAATCCACTATAGCCTGCACCTCCATCTTCATCTCCTCCTTGTTCTTGAACCAAGAGCGGATCTTGCGCATCCCTGCAAGCTTGCGTGCATTGCCCCCCACAAAGTACCTGAGTTAGTCGCCGCTGACGTAGGGTGCCATCACCAACATGCTCGCCTTGTGGTTTTTGGATGAAGGGGAGAGAGTGCGAGTAGGCGCTGGTCAGGGGCTAAATTGGGCTTGGGGCAACTGGGGCTGTAGCCCCAGGCGTAGCCCAACTGGCACCTGTACGTTAGAATTTTTTTTGAGAATTTGAGATGGATAGACGATTAGCCCCAGGCTTCATGTATAAGGCTTCAGCCCATTAGCCCAACTCAAGTCGGTCGATCGAACAGAAAATCAATTGCGCAGTAGGTCGAGGCTTCGATCTGTCGTTCGTTCGCCAAAGAAAAAAATCCCCTCTCCTGAAACCCTCGCCTAGTCGCCGCCGCCCTCGCCAGTCGTCAACCGCGTTTCCCCGCTGGCCGCCCGGTCCGGCGTCCTGGCCACCTGCCTCTTCTTCTTCTTCTGATCTTCTCGAAGTGTTCCTAAATTACAGTGCACGCACACACTGTCGTAAAGCGGCACAGGTAATACGCATTGCTCAATTAATTAGAAATCCTTCTATATCATCAGCCATTCCAGCAATTAATTTTTTCTAACTCTGTATCATCTAATTAATTCAATATCTTCAACAATACTCAACTCTATATCATCTAATTATTTTCCCTAGTTCCTTTTATATCATGCAAACTCCATGAATTGGTGGTGTTAAATCATACTCTATTACTTAGTCAGTTTTATTTCATTGTCATCGGGAGATTATAAGTCCAAGATCAAGAGGACCCATACAATTGAATCTTTTGTCCAATCAGATTAGCGTCATGTACTTGCAAGCATTGATGATATTAATATTATATAGTGCTATCAAAAAAATATGAGGAAATGCAAGGGGCTACTACATCGTGGACTTTGTGTAAATGGTATAATATGTTCTTTTTTTGCAAAATTTCATATGAACAATTGATTTAGTTTGTGTCCAATGTCTTGATTTTAAATACTTGATTTTATGTTTGCAGATCCAGGTCCTTCTACTATTCCTGGTGAAGATACGATGGCCTTGAATTAAGGAAGTCTTCGGTAATTTGGTACCAAACCATGTTTGCAATGATGCACTTTGTTAAACTATTTGTTTTTATGGAATTTCCTCTCGTGATAGTAATGAATTTATATTTCATTTTGAATGTTATTTTGTACCATACTTATAACACACGTTGTTGTGCATGGTATTTGACAATATATTTAGTCAGTTAGTTTTAGCCCCAGACTTTGAGAAATTCTGGCTCCGCCTCTGGCGCTGGTGGAGGGGGAGTGGTTATATGGAGGAAGAGGGAATGCGAGTAGGCGGTGAATGCCTTTGGAAACTAAAGCGGGAACACAAAAAAAGCCATTCAAAATTTGAATACTGAAGTTGAGCTAAACCACTGAACTTAACTATAGTGAAAAAACTTCAGAAACTTATCTCAGAACCACTAAACTTAACTAAGCTGGAAAAAGTTTAGATAACCCTGTACTTAACTAAACTTACGTGAACTTAACTGAACCTCACTGAACTTCAATGAACTTAACTAAACTGAAAATGCACCCAGGAACTTGCAGGGAATCAACACCTAGGAAACACTTCTTCTCTTGGCCTCTTTTTGCTGTTTCTTTTTGCCTCTACCTGTATTTGCATCTATTGTGCTTCAATAGCTCTCTTATCTTATTTCTCTTCTATTCTCTTCAGTCTTTCCTTAGCTTTAGCTAGAATTTCTTCAAGTTCTCTAACCTCCTTATCTTGTTGTAATGCAACTTTTCTTGCTGCTGTAGCTTCCTGCTTTGCTGATGTTTTTCCTCAACCATCTTCTCTTTTGATGCTCTTCTCTTGCTACCCGTTCTGCTTTCCTCTGAGCAATTTCTTGCCTTTTTTCCTTCTGCCTCCTCTGTTCTCCTCTCTACCACCTCATTCATGGCGTCCAATGCTGCATCTCTTCTGGTTGCCATATTTCTTTCTTGCTTGCTTGTTTTTCATCTTTAGCAACTTCATGGCTAGGTTGGCATCATTTGCAACTGTTGTTGTATGTGCAAAAGCTTGAGAGTTGGATGCCGAGGAGATGAATGTTGAATCAAGAACAGTGCCTTCAGTCTCATCTCTAGGATCTGGTCTAAACTGTTGCTTCCTATGAAGCATTGTAAGTTGATACGTCTCCAACGTATCTATAATTTTTGATTGTTCCATGCTATTATATTATCTGTTTTGGATGTTTAATGGGCTTTATTATGCACTTTTATATTATTTTTCGGACTAACCTATTAACCGAAGGCCCAGTGCAAATCGCTGTTTTTTGCCTACTTTAGTGTTTCGCAGAAAAGGAATATCAAACAGAATCCAAACGGAATGAAACCTTTGCAAGGATCTTTTTTTGGAACAAACGTGATCTAGGAGACTTGGACTGGACGTCAAGGAAGCAGCGAGGTGGACGCGAGGTAGGAGGGCGCGCCCCCACCCTCATGGGCCCCTCACAGCTCCACCGACCTACTTCTTTCGCATATATATACCCATATACCCTGAAAATATCTAGGAGCACCACGAAACCCTATTTCCACCGCCGCAAACTTCTGTACCCATGAGATCCAATCTTGGGGCCTTTTCCGGCGCTCCGCCGGAGGGGGAATCGATCACGGAGGGCTTCTACATCAACACCATAGCCTCTCCGATGATGTGTAAGTAGTTTACCACAGACCTTCGGGTCCATAGTTATTAGCTAGATGGCTTCTTCTCTCTCTTTGGATCTCAATACAATGTTCTCCTCGATTCTCTTGGAGATCTATTCGTTGTAATTCCTTTTGTGGTGTGTTTGTCGAGATCCGATGAATTGTGGGTTTATGATCAAGACTATCTATGAACAATATTTGGTTCTTCTATGAATTCTTATATGCATGATTTAAATATCTTTGCAAGTCTCTTTGAATTATCAGTTTGGTTTGGCCTACTAGATTGATCTTTCTTGCAATAGGAGAAGTGCTTAGCTTTGGGTTCAATCTTGCGGTGTCCTTTCCTAGTGACAGCAGGGGCAGCAAGGCACGTATTGTATTGTTGCCATCGAGGATAAAAAGATGAGGTTTATATCATGTTGCTTGAGTTTATCCCTCTACATCATGTCATCTTGCTTAATGCGTTACTCTGTTCTTATGAACTTAATACTCTAGATGCATGCTGGATAGCGGTCGATGTGTGGAGTAATAGTAGTAGATGTAGAATCGTTTCGATCTACTTGACACGGACATGATGCCTATATTCATAATCATTGCCTAGATATTCTCATAACTATTCGCTTTTCTATCAATTTCTCGGCAGTAGCCAAACTAAACCGATAAATCGAAGAGACTTGCAAAGATATCAAATCATGCATATAAGAATTCACAGAAGAACCAAATAATGTTCATAGATAATCTTGTTCATAAACCCACAATTCATCGGATCTCGGCAAACACACCGCAAAAGAATATGACATCGAATAGATCTCCAAGAACATCAAGGAGAACTTTGTATTGAGAATCAAATAGAGAGAATAAGCCATCTAGCTAATAACTATGGACCCGAAGGTCT
>NW_021299525.1:0-1511 GCF_002162155.2 Triticum dicoccoides
TCATGGATCACAAACACAGAACTCAGTTCCTGAGGACGGCTGCAATGAGACAACCCACCATGTACTCCTACATGGCCTCTCACCGCTACCTTTACCAAATCGTGTTCACACACTTAGCTCACACACAGTAGGACACGTTCACACGCCTCTGATTCATCCCCGATGAATCAGACCTGACTCAACTCTAAGCAGTAGCAGGCATGACAAACAAGCATGAATGAGTAGGCACAACAGGGCTCAAACAACTCCTACTCATGCTAGTGGGTTTCATCTATTTACTGTGGCAATGACAGGTCATGCAAAGGATAAAGGGTTCAGCTACCGCAGCAAGTATCAAATATGTCGTTGTTGTCCTAATGCAGTAAAAGAGAGCAGGAGCGAGAGAGTGGGATTTTATCGGAATGAACAAGGGGGTTTTGCTTGCCTGGCACTTCTGAAGATAACATTGAGTCTTCATCAGTGTCAACGATCACGTCATCGGTATCATGTCTATCGAGAGGGGACAAATACCGGCAACACAGAAAGGAACACAATCAATGCAATGCACAATATGATGCATGATCATGACATGGCAAAATGAATGTGTTTTGAGCTAATGCAACTAGCAACAGATTAAATGAAGTTGGTTTGAATACAAGATTCAAATTCAAACTGCATATGTGATTATTCAAATGTCATTCACTTGATTTGTGCTAAACAGTAGTGATAAGTTGTTCTAACATGCATGAAAATGGTACAGATGGATTCCTTGAATTTTTCTGATAATTTTTCATATATAAATTATTTAATTTGGAGTTACGGTTGAATTTCTATGATTTTTAGAAGTTTATACAATTTTCTGGAATTTTCTGAATATTAAAAAAAATCCAGAAATGATTTAACTGCGTCAGCCTGACGCCAGCATGACGTCAGCGAGTCAACAAGCGCCGTCCAGGTCAAACCTGACGTGTGGGGTCCACACGTCAGTGACACAGGAGCTAATCCCGGTCAAACCCAGCGCTGACTGGGGTTTGACCAGGGGTGGGGCCCACTGTCAGTGGCTGTGGGGGTGTTTAGTGTGGTCATTAGTGCTAATTAGGCGTGCCACATCGGCAGTCACCGGAGTTTCGCCGGCGGCGACCATTCCGCACGGCGGGGGAACGTCGGACTTGCGCTAGGGGCATCGGATCGACGCGCCAAGGGCACCAGGAGGTAGCCCGCGCCCGTGCGCATCTAGGGGGACCAACGGAAGGTGCGGGGGTGGCCGGGGTTCGCCGGAATGGAGCCCGAGGCGGCGGCCGGAGCTCGGGGTTTCGCGGGACCGGCGCTGCAGTGCACGGGAGGACGAATGGTTAAGTGCTTTGGGTTCCTGAGGTTGCGGTGAGCACGCGGGTGGGCTCAGGAGCGAGCTGCGGTGGCTGTGGCCACGGCCACGCCATGGCCGGCGGCGAGGAGCAATCGGCTCCGGTGAAAAGGCGGCTAGGGTACGGGAACGAGCGCGAGGAGGAGGGGGAATGGAAGAGTAGCTCACA
>NW_021299526.1:0-2339 GCF_002162155.2 Triticum dicoccoides
ACTCTCATTACCGACATAATCATTTCACTCTAGCCCATCACCCAGATGAACCAGACCTGACACGACTCTAAGCATAGCAGGCATAGCAAGGTAGGAACAACACATACATATGGCTCAATCAACTCCTACACATGCTAGTGGGTTTCATCTAGTTACTGTGGCAATGACAGGTCATGCAGAGGAAATGGGTTCAACTACCGTAGCACACAGCAGTTTGAAACGCGTTGTCTTAATGCAGTAAAGGAGAGCAGGAGCGAGAACATGGGATTGTATCGATATGATCAAATGGTTGGTTGCTTGCCTGATGGTTCGATGCACTGATACGGTTCTTCGTTAGGGTAATCACGGTACTCCTCGGGGACAGAACCTGTCGCAAAGGACATCGATACACAAGCATCACCAAACAATGTGCAACAATATGATGCATGCATGAGACATGGCAAAATGAGTGTATTGGGCTAATGCAACTAAAACCAGAAGGGTTTGAACAAATTTGAATCAAGGATTCAAATTTCAAACTCAAACATGGCCTTTTAAAGTGCTTTTCCTTGTTCTGCTTAAAACATCAATTTAACTTGTTTGATCATGCATGAAAATAGTACAAATGGATAGATTGGATTTTTCTGATCATTTTTTATATATAATTTGTCCCATTTGGAGTTACAGAATAAAAGTTATGAATTTTTGAAGTTTAAATAATATTCTGGAATTTCCTGATTTAAATTAAATCCAGAAATTATAATTATTGTGCCAGCATGACGTCAGCATGACGTCAGTGGTCAACTGCGGCTGGCTGAAGTCAAACCTGACGTGTGGGGGCCACACGTCAGTGATAGGGGGGTTTAACAGGTTTAGATTAATCCTAATTAGGGATTAGTGGCGCTGGGGCCCACTGTCAGTGTCAGGGGGGGTTGACTAACAGTAGTTAGCGCTAATCTAACCACCTGGCCGACAGGGCCCACGCGTCAGTGACCCAGGGGGGTCAAACCCCAGGTCGGACAAGTCAAACCCCACCGGCGACATGACGCCGGCGAGGTCCGAGACGGCGGCGAAAGTGCTTTTTGCCATTCCGGCAACCAAATGGACGGCGGAAGGCATCTACGTGTTGCTGAGGTTGAGCCGCGACTATTGGTGGTGGTGGTTGGGCTCGGGGTGGCCGGAGTTGACGGCGGCGAGCTCGGCTGCGGCTGCCGGAGTTCGGGCGTGCACGGGAACAGGGTTGGGGCTCGAAGTCGAGCGAAGCGAGGCGCTAGGGATGCTCTACGGGGTCTTGCGAACTCGTTGGACTCGCCGGGGTGACCAAATGGTCACCGGAGCTGCGTCAACGGCGAGCTCGGCGACGGCGGAGGTTCGGCCGTGGTGGGGAGGAGGCTACGGTGGGGAAACGAGGGGGAGGAGAGGGGGAAACGGTGGCGTAGCTCACCGCGGTTGCAGTGGGCGTCGAAGCGGGCTCGGGGACGCGCCGGAGACGACGAATTCGACGGCGACGATGGTCGGAGCCCGAAGAGGGGAACGGCGACGTGGCGGCGATGCAGGGCTTCCGGGGACCCGTGGAGCGGTGGGGAGGAAGAGGGGGTCGTGGCGGAGCTTCTGAGCTAGTCGGGGGAGCGAGGGGTGGCCGGAGATGGCTGCTACGGCGAATGGCGGCGACGGTGGTGCTCGGCCGTGTGAGAGAGAGAGCGAGGAAGAGGAGGGAAGAGCCGGGGAGAGTGAGAGAGAGCAGGGGGAGGCGTGGCGTCGTCCAGGGCATCGAGGCGAGGAGAGGAGGGCAGGCGGGCAGGGAGAGAGGTGGCGTGGCGCGGTGGCGCGGGCGCGCGCCGGCCACACTCCCCTCCCTCTGTCGGGACGAAGACGACAGAGGAGGGAGGTGGGCTGGGCCGGCTGCTGGCTGGGCCAGCCAACTGGCTGGGCCGCACAGTGGAGGAGCCCAGGTAAGCTTTTCCCTTTATATATTTTTCTGTTTTCTAATTTCTGACATTTGTTTTGATTTAAATAAAATATTAAATCATTTATTTAACTTATGCCAATTTTTGCAGGAGCTATATATATTATTCCAGAGCTCTTTTATAAATGGCATAATATTTGGGCATATATTAATATATATAATTAATATATTTCCAATGCAAATACTTATGCATTAATTCCAAATGCCCAAAATAAATATCCATGAGCCACTAAAATTATTGGTTTGATTTTTATCTCTGTCCAATAATTTCAGAGAGCAACATGAGCATTTTCTTGGATCCTTTTGGAGAAATTTTTATTTGGGTCATTTTCAAAATGATTCTGAGGGTTTCACAGATCCCCATTTCAAGTTTCTGATGAAAGAGTAAACATGA
>NW_021299527.1:0-1739 GCF_002162155.2 Triticum dicoccoides
CCCCGGCTCTTCCCTCCTCTTCCTCGCTCTCTCTCTCACACGGCCGAGCACCACCGTCGCCGCCATTCGCCGTAGCAGCCATCTCCGGCCACCCCTCGCTCCCCCGACTAGCTCAGAAGCTCCGCCACGACCCCCTCTTCCTCCCCACCGCTCCACGGGTCCCCGGAAGCCCTGCATCGCCGCCACGTCGCCGTTCCCCTCTTCGGGCTCCGACCATCGTCGCCGTCGAATTCGTCGTCTCCGGCGCCTCCCCGAGCCCGCTTCGACGCCCACTGCAACCGCGGTGAGCTACGCCACCGTTTCCCCCTCTCCTCCCCCTCGTTTCCCCACCGTAGCCTCCTCCCCACCACGGCCGAACCTCCGCCGTCGCCGAGCTCGCCGTTGATGCAGCTCCGGTGACCATTTGGTCACCCCGGCGAGTCCAACGAGTTCGCAAGACCCCGTAGAGCATCCCTAGCGCCTCGCTTCGCTCGACTTCGAGCTCCAACCCTGTTCCCGTGCATGCCCGAACTCCGGCAGCCGCAGCCGAGCTCGCCGCCGTCAACTCCGGCCACCCCGAGCCCAACCACCACCACCAATAGTCGCGGCTCAACCTCAGCAACACGTAGATGCCTTCCGCCGTCCATTTGGTTGCCGGAATGGCAAAAAGCACTTTCGCCGCCGTCTCGGACCTCGCCGGCGTCATGTCGCCGGTGGGGTTTGACTTGTCCGACCTGGGGTTTGACCCCCCAGGGTCACTGACGCGTGGGCCCTGTCGGCCAGGTGGTTAGATTAGCGCTAACTACTGTTAGTCAACCCCCCCTGACACTGACAGTGGGCCCCAGCGCCACTAATCCCTAATTAGGATTAATCTAAACCTGTTAAACCCCCCCTGTCACTGACGTGTGGCCCCCACACGTCAGGTTTGACTTCAGCCAGCCGCAGTTGACCACTGACGTCATGCTGACGTCATGCTGGCGCAATAATTATAATTTCTGGATTTAATTTAAATCAGGAAATTCCAGAATATTATTTAAACTTCAAAAATTCATAACTTTTATTCTGTAACTCCAAATGGGACAAATTATATATGAAAAATGATCAGAAAAATCCAATCTATCCATCTGTACTATTTTCATGCATGATCAAACAAGTTAAATTGATGTTTTAAGCAGAACAAGGAAAAGCACTTTAAAAAGCCATGTTTGAGTTTGAAATTTGAATCCTTGATTCAAATTTGTTCAAACCCTTCTCGTTTTAGTTGCATTAGCCCAATACATTCATTTTGCCATGTCTCATGCATGCATCATATTGTTGCACATTGTTTGCTGATGCTTGTGTATCGATGTCCTTTGCGACAGGTTCTGTCCCCGAGGAGTACCGTGATTACCCTAACGAAGAACCGTATCAGTGCATCGAACCATCAGGCAAGCAACCAACCATTTGATCATATCGATACAATCCCATGTTCTCGCTCCTGCTCTCCTTTACTGCATTAAGACAACGCGTTTCAAACTGCTGTGTGCTACGGTAGTTGAACCCATTTCCTCTGCATGACCTGTCATTGCCACAGTAACTAGATGAAACCCACTAGCATGTGTAGGAGTTGATTGAGCCATATGTATGTGTTGTTCCTACCTTGCTATGCCTGCTATGCTTAGAGTCGTGTCAGGTCTGGTTCATCTGGGTGATGGGCTAGAGTGAAATGATTATGTCGGTAATGAGAGTGGTGTGGTGAACACGATTTGGTAAAGGTATCG
>NW_021299528.1:0-10612 GCF_002162155.2 Triticum dicoccoides
AAAAGAGGTGACCGGATTGCAAACATGCATCCAGTCCCTGGTGAACAAGCCAATCCGGCTTGTTAATGTAATCCAGGTTATGCTCGTCCGCCGGATCCTCCCATGCCAACAACGGGATTTTAATCTGTGGGAGTTCTACCCGGCACAGCACCAAACCCTTAACAGGCTCTTCGACACGACGTACAAAGATGCCTGGAAGGTGCTATTCAAGGGCGCCGAGGCTCCCGCATCCACTTATGAGGACCGCGGATACAGCTCGCAGCGTCACGCTAGCGAGGTAAGCTATCTTCACCTTTTACAGGATGTTAAGCTTTTTTCATAGTTTGACTCTATGCGGGATCTAAACTCCCTTACCTTTGACAGGCTTGGCGGGCGATATCCGGACCGATTAACTGTCCGGCTCCGCTGCCCGAAGACCCAGCCCCAGCTCTACTACTGAAGTTGCTGGTTCCGGCGCCTTATGTGGTGCCGGAGAAGAAGGCCAAGAAGAAGAAGACCACAGGGACTCAAAAGAGTGCCCGTAACGTGGTGGTGTCGGACTCGTCATCCGACGAGTCCGAGATGCCCTCTTCCCGTGAAAATGAGGAGGAGGAAGAAGAAAACTCTCCGCCCCCCCAGCGGAGGGAGGAGAGAAGAGGAAGGCCGCCCCAACGGGGGAGGCCGAGGGGTCTAGGAAAAGGAAGACCCCTCCGCCGGACTACTCCCCCGACGCCGAAGAGGGCGAAGAGGAGTGGCCAAACAGGGCCAAGCGTCCGGCGAAATCGTAAGTTCGGATATCAGAGTAACTCATGATGTTCCTTTGTTGCACAGCTTTCCCTAATGTCGAACGTAATTATGCAGCCCGCCCCGGGCCGAATTCAATGAATCGTCGGGCGGCTCCCTGGACTCATCGGACGTGAACTCAGTTCCGCCCGCTGTCTCCCCCCGCACTGCAGACGATGCTGAAGTGGCGTCGCGACAAGCTCCAGGGCAGGAGGAGGTGGTCCCGGAGGAGCCGCAAGGCAACCTCCCGGACTCCAGGAGTGAAGGGGATAAGGCCCCCCAGGGCTCCAAGTCCGGCTTTGTGCCGGACACCGCACCGAAATCTTCCACAGTTCCGGACCGCGATAGGCGAACTCCTTCCAAGAGGAGCAAGCCTTCTGAGCCGACGGCCTCCGTCCAACCGGAGGTGCCGGACAATCTGCTAGAGGTGCTTGACGGCGCCTCCATCGACAAGGGGCACCGTACTATTATGAGTATGGTGATCCAGAAGGTTCGGTCTGCCAAGAGCGGACTGACTTAAGCTTGCGCTAGCCTTCTAACAGGCTTCGAGGTAAGTAAAAATATGTAAAAATATTACCGCATAGACAGTAGCCCCTGATGCTCTGTTTGGCGTTCGGAAAGAAAAGCCGAATAGAGGATCTATTAAATATCGCAGGAGTCTAACAAAAAAGAGTCATTATGCGTATGCAGGCTTCGCTGCTATCCACCGCCGCACTGACTATGGAGGTGGGTGTCCTGAAGCAGGACCTCGAGCGGACCGAGCAAGAGCTCGGCCTTGCCAAGCGGCGGCTCAAGGAGAAAGAAGGTAAGAAATACCTTACAGAAAAAGTGCCTATAAAAAGGCATGATTGCAAAAAAAACAGGATTGTACTGCTTATTGTAGGGGCCACGACTGAAGTGGCGACCCTTAAGCAGGCGCTGTCTGAGGCCGAAAAGAAAACGGTCGCGGAGCGCACCAAGCGAGACAAACTTGGGGCTCAGGTCGGCGAGGTGCAGCAAGAGCTTCAGGCTCTCATGAAAAAACATGAGAGTTTGGAGCTTGAGTCAAAGGCGCAAGCATCCGAGCTCGCGACGGTCCTTGAGACTGCCAAGTCTGCCAAGGCTGAAGCCCAAAAGGCCCTCCAAGTGTTGGAGGAGATGAGGAAGATAGCAGCGGGTAAGGCATTCTTTATGCAAAGCAGAAATATAAAAGTAAACTACTTGTTACTTACCCGAATCCGGAGCTCTCCAGGGGCATTCGCAGATCTTCCCCGCAATGTATCTGACGCCGCCGCATTCTACCGAGCTGAAGAGTGCAGCTCGACGGAGAAGGTGTTCTGGTCTCAGTATTCTGAGGCCGGACACCCTGTGCCCTTGAGCGACCAGCTGAAACAGCTGGTCGAGCTCCACAAGGCGGCCGAACAGGCCATGAAGGGCTTCATAGTTGGGTTGTGGCCCGGAGAGGCCCTTCCTGGGAGCTATTTCGGGCTGGTGCGGCGGCTGGTGGAGGCCTGTCCGAGGCTCGAGGTCATCAAGCGCTCCGTCTGCATCGAAGGTGCCCGTCGGGCCCTTGCCCGTGCAAAGGTGCACTGGGGTAAGCTGGACGGTGAGAAGCTTGTGAAGGACGGGCCGCCACCGGGGAAGGAGCATCGCAAGCCCGAGAACTACTACAAGGATGTTCTTGCAGGTGCCCGCCTTGTGGCGGATGAATGTACCAAGGATGTGATTTTTGAATGAACTCGCTCGTGTTTATCCTGTGCGCTGAAAACTTGTTCATATGCGCTAAGCAATGCTTATTGAATTTAAAATATTACTTTCTGTGTGGCCGTATATCAAAAAATTGAGAGATGGCCGGTGTCGGCTTCTGCCCCCATGCCACTAGTGCTGGGGTGTTCGGGATAAACCTGAGCGCTCTTTTCCCCATAGTTGGGTCCTTCGAGGGAGGCGCTCAGCACAACGAACCAGGCAACCGGACTATAATGCTTGAACACTCTCACTTAGCCATAGAACTCTACAATTTTAAATTTTGGCGAAGCCCCTAGTTCGGAAGACCGAGTTCGGGGCGCTATCCACGCCTTGGCCGAACAAAGCCAGCTCCTCGCTCGAAGCGGCATAAGTCTTTAGGGACTCAAAAAACCTCTCGAACAGCGACCGGTCTCTCGCCTCATCATGACAGTCAGTTTTAGCTTTCTCCACTGAGGTGCTTAACCCAGCTGAACCGAGGCACAATCGCAGTGGTTCTCCTAGTGCTACCTTAGCCGATATAGCGGAACGTAAGGCACCAAAACATAGGAGCCGGGTAAACCCAACTATTGACCCAAATCATGATTCGGAGCCGATGCATATAGTGCTATAAGTTCGGGGTGCCGCACTTGTGAAAGTGTACGGACTTCTCACACCATAATGAGGGTACTGAAGCCCCTGGCGTGTTTGTCGTACCATGGTGTACGGGTGCAATCATGTCATTTAATAAACATATATGTGAAAAGAGGATAATGCAAAAAATAGACAAAAAACTATGCATTGTTTATAGAGAGGCTATTTATCAAAGCCGAACAATACAAATAGTGCGATAAGCAAAAAGATATTGGACTATTTAACATGTCCTGACCAGGGGCAGGCCGCGGAATTGTATTCAATACAGGTATACTGCTCGTAACAGAGACCACCTGGGAGTTCCATAATGCGGCATGGCTTGTCTGCCTCCTTGGATCTTGCATCGTTTGTGCGGCAGTCGAATTGCCGAACAGGGCGTCCGAAGTATGGAGTCCTGAAAGTAAGAAAAAATTAAAAAAAGAATCCGGCAGCCCCTAGTACGTTTTAAGCCGTATTTTGGGCGTGCCATTATTGTGCCCCTTTCCCTGTGCCCATGGTATTTCAAGGGCGTAGTTATGTACGTGAGGCACTGGTTTCGCTATGCCGCGAGAGCTGGGGTTGGGGCCGCATTGTTACGCTTGCTCAGAGCGTGCCAGGCGGTCCTGTTGTGGGTTACTCCGGGCGCGCTTGGCAGTGTCTGGCTTTTTAACGGCCGGACTGGAGAATTGCCTAAGAAGGCTACTTTGTACTTCCGCTGCGAGAGCCGCCGTGTGCTCCTCCGTACGGAGGGAGCGTTCGGTGTTTCCGTTGACCGTGATTACTCCTCGAGGGCCTGGCATCTTGAGCTTGAGATATGCGTAGTGCGGCACCGCATTGAACTTTGCGAATGCGGTTCGTCCGAGCAGGGCGTGATAGCCACTGCGAAACGGGACTATATCGAAGATTAACTCTTCGCTTCGGAAATTGTCCGGGGATCCGAAGACCACGTCAAGTGTTACTGAGCCTGTACAGTTGGCTTCTACACCTGGTATAACGCCTTTAAAGGTCGTTTTTGTGGGCTTAATCCTTGAGGGATCTATGCCCATTTTCTGCACTATATCCTGGTAAAGCAGGTTCAGGCTACTGCCGCCGTCCATGAGGACTCTTGTGAGATGAAATCCGTCAATGATTGGGTTGAGAACCAATGCAGCGAAGCCGCCATGACGGATGCTAGTGGGATGGTCCCTTCAATCAAAAGTGATCGGGCAGGAGGACCATGGGTTGAACTTTGGGGCGACTGGCTCCATCACGTATACGTCCCGTAGCGCACGCTTCCGCTCCCTCTTGGGAATGTGGGTTGCGTATATCATGTTCACCGTCCGCACTTGTGGGGGAAAACCCTTCTGTCCATTGTTGTTCGGCAGCCTGGGCTCCTCCTCGTCGTCGCTGTGCAACCCCTTGTCTTTGTTTTTGGCTCTTAACTTGCCTGCCTGCTTGAACACCCAACAATCCCTGATAGTGTGATTGGCTGGCCTTTCAGGGGTGCCATGTATCTGGCACAAGCGGTCGAGTATTCGGTCCAAACTGGACGGGCCCTGAGTATTCTTTTTGAATGGATTTTTCCGCTGACCGGATTTATAGCCTCTGAATCCGGCATTGACTGTCGTGTCTTCATTGTTGTCGCTGCTAACGCGACATTTTTGCTTATTCCGACGTGTCCTACCACTTTTTTCCTTGGTATCCGAATTATCAGGGTTCTTTGATAAGTTGTTACTACGAGCTAGCCAGCTGTCTTCTCCCGCGCAAAAGAGGGTCATGAGTGTCATGAGGGCTGCCATAGATTTCGGCTTTTCCTGTCCCAGGTGCCGGGCAAGCCACTCGTCGCGGAGTTATGCTTGAAGGCTGCTAGGGCCTCATTGTCCGGACAGTCGACTATCTGGTTTTTCTTTGTTAGGAACCGTGTCTAGAATTGCCTAGCCAATTCCTCTGGCTGCTGAATTATGTGGCTTAAGTCGTCGGCATTCAGTGGTCGCACGTAAGTGTCCTGGAAGTTGTCGAGGAATGCGGCTTCCAGGTCCTCCCAAGAACCGATTGAGTCTGCTGGCAAGCTGTTAAGCCAATGCCGGGCCGGTCCTTTAAGTTTGGGCGGGAGGTATTTGATGGCGTGTAGATCATCGCCGCGTGCCATGTGGATGTGAAGGAGATAATCCTTGATCCATACCACCGGATCTGTTGTGCCATCGTATGATTTGATGTTTATGGGTTTGAAACCCTCTGGGATTTTATGATCCATTACTTCATCCGTGAAGCATAGCGGGTGTGCGGCGCCTCTGTACTGGGCTATATCACGACGCAGCTCGGAAGAGCTCTGTCTGTTGTGTTCGGCCCGGCCGGATTTGTTGTATCCGGAGTGAAGATCATCGTCATGTGCCATAGGGCGCCTGCGCGATCCGTAGATCGATCTTGTTTGTCTTGCCTTATCCTCCAGTACGTCTCGCAGGTCTGGCGCATTTTCCCGTGCCTTAGTTGAGCGGCGTCGGGGCATGGCTTGGGTGGAGGGCCGAGAGGCCTCTCTGTCGCGGCTGCGAGGTGGCCGGTCTGCCATGTCGTGCGTTGGTGATGTACGTGCTTCCTCCTCTGATCGGGGTAGCGGCCTGCGCTTTGGGTAACTCTTGGAGGGGCGTTCGAGTTCATACTCTTCGGCCGCAAGGACTTCAGTCCATCTGTCAGCTAGCAAATCTTGGTCAGCTCTAAGCTGTTGCTGCTTTTTCTTGAGGCTGCTTGCCGTGGCTAAAAGCCTGTGTTTGAAACGCTCTTGTTCGGCGGGGTCTGATGGTACGACGAATTCATCGTCATCGAGGCTTGCCTCGTCTTCGGAGGGAGGCATATAGTTATCATCCTCGCCCTCTCGGTCTGCCGCTCTCTCATGAGGGCTGGCTTCTCCATCTTCCTATGCCGAATCTTGCTGGGGTGGGTGTTCTTCGGTGCTATCCGGGGTAGTATTATCTCCCGTGCCAGAATCACCATTTTTGTTTTGGCGGGATTTAGAGCGGCGCTGCTGACGCTGGCGCTTTGGCTGTTTCCTGGAGGTGTCATCCCCCCGCTGTTCCATCGCCATCTCCATCTTTTGGAGTATCCACCATAAATATGTCATATGACGAGGTGGCCTTCCAGCGCCCTACAGGTGTTGGTTCCTGTTCGTCTCCTACATTGTCGTCCATACCGTCGATGTCTTCGGAGCCGAAGTCAAGCATGTCGGTTAAATCGTCGACAGTGGCTACAAAGTGGGTGGTTGAAAGTGCAACTATCCCTAGGTGGTTTTGGTAATTCATAACAACATATAGCTCATTGAGCTAATGCTATTCCAAGATGATTATTTCAGGAAAGCTCAATGATTGGCATGGCATGGATGGTGAAAGTGGAACCCTCAAAATGCTAAGGACAAAGGATTGGCTCAAGCTCAAAAGCTCAAGACTCTTCATTTTATATTTTAGTGATCCAAGATCACATTGAGTCCTTAGGAAAAGCCAATACTATCAAGGAGGGATGAGGTGTTGCTTAATGAGCCTCTTGCTTCATGTGCTTAGTGATATGCTCCAAAACCCTCAACTACTTTCCCATATCCACTTATGACCTAAACCCTAAGCCAAACTCGGTCATACCGATTCTTTCTATCCGGCGCCACCGAGTTTCACTTGTCATAAGCCACTGCCAAACCCTAGCAATTCGGTTCTACCGATAGGGATCTCGGTCTCACCGAGATGGGATTGCAAACTCTCTGTTTCCCTTTCGTAACTTTTCGGTCTCACCGAAAGAGCGAATCGGTCCCACCGAGATTGCAATGTAAATTCAGTGTTTCCTTATTGTAACTTTTCGGTCTCACCGAAAGAGCAAATCGGTCCCACCGAGTTTGCCTGACCAACTCTCTGGTTAGCTAATTACCAAATTTGGTCCCACCGAGTTTGTGTAATCGGTCTCACCGAGATTACGTTATGCCCAAACCCTAACCATATCGGTCCTACCGAGTTGCATGTCAGTCCCACCGAAAATCTCTAACGGTCACTAGGTTTACATTTTCGGTCCGACCGAGTTTGTCGATTCGGTCCCACCGAGATTGGAAAACTGTGTGTAAAGGTTGGATTTTGTGTGGAGGCTATATATACCCCTCCACCTCCTCTTCATTCGTGGAGAGAGCCATCAGAACACATACACAATTCCAACTCATATGTTCTGAGAGAGAGCCACCTACTCATGTGTTGAGATCAAGACATTCCATTCCTACCATATGAATCTTGATCTCTAGCCTTCCCAAGTTGCCTTCCACTCAAATCTTCTTTCCACCAAATCCAAATCCTATGAGAGAGAGTTGAGTGTTGGGGAGACTATCATTTGAAGCACAAGAGCAAGGAGTTCATTACCTACACACCATTTGTTACTTCTTGGAGAGTGGTGTCTCCTAGATTGGCTAGGTGTCACTTGGGAGCCTCCGACAAGATTGTGGAGTTGAACCAAGGAGTTTGTAAGGGCAAGGAGATCGCCTACTTTGTGAAGATCTACCGCTACTGAGGCAAGTCCTGTGTGGGCGATGGCCATGGTGGGATAGACAAGGTTGCTTCTTCGTGGACCCTTTGTGGGTGGTTGCTTCTTCGTGGACCCTTCGTGGGTGGAGCCCTTTGTGGACTCGCGCAGTCGTTACCCTTTGTGGGTGGAGCCCTCCGTGGACTCTCGCAACCGTTACCCTTTGTGGGTTGAAGTCTCCATCAACGTGGATGTAGGATAGCACCACCTATCCGAACCACGGGAAAAACATCCGTGTCTCCAATTGCGTTTGAATTCTCCAAACCCTTCCCTTTACATTCTTGTAAGTTGCATGCTTTACTTTCCGCTGCCAATATACTCTTTGCATGCTTGCTTGAATTGTGTGATGATTGCTTGACTTGTCCTACAATAGCTAAAATCTGCCAAGAACTAAAAATGGGAAAAGGTTAAGTTTTTATTTGGTCAAGTAGTCTAATCACCCCCCTCTAGACATACTTTCGATCCTACAAGTGGTATCAGAGCTTTGGTCTCCATTTTCTTTGATCTCCATAGCTTCTGGTGGTCATAGCCTTGGTTTCACAACCTAGGAGAGTATGGCGTCTAGCGAGGGAAATTATCACCATAAAGGTCCTTACTTTGATGGTACTAATTTTGCTAGTTGGAAGCATAAAATGAAAATGCATATTCTTGGACATAACCCCCGCCGTTTGGGCTATTGTGTGTGTTGGTTTGCAAGGTGACTTCTTTGATGGGAAAGAACCAAACCGTGAAGCTACCGCGGATGAGTTGAAGATGTTGCAATACAATGCTCAAGCTTGTGATATTCTCTTCAACGGATTGTGCCCCGAAGAATTCAACAAAATCAGCCGTCTTGAGAATGCAAAGGAAATTTGGGACACTTTAATTATTATGCACGAAGGTAGCGACTCCGTCAAGGAATCCAAGTTGGATGTGCTTCAAAGTCAACTTGACAAGTTCAAAATGAAGGATGGTGAAGGTGTCGCTGAAATGTACTCTAGGCTTGCTCTCATCACAAATGAGATTGCCGGCTTAGGAAGTGAAGAGATGACCGATAGATTCATCATCAAGAAGATTCTAAGAGCCTTGGATGGAAAATATGATACCATGTGCACATTGATCCAAATGATGCCCAATTACAAAGATCTCAAGCCAATGGAGGTGATTGGAAGAATTGTTGCTCATGAGATTTCACTTAAGGATAAAGAGGAAATTCACAACAAATCAAGTGGTGCCTACAAAGCCTCATGTGAAGCCCCTACATCATCAAGTGAGAAACAAGACTTCAATGAAGAATTGAGCTTAATGGTGAAGAACTTCAACAAGTTCTACAAGAGTAGAAGCAAAGATAGAAGCATCAAGTCAAGGTCCTACAATGACAAAAGATCTTCTAGTCGAGAGCGAAACTGCTACAGTTGTGGAAGACCCGGACACTATTCCAATGAGTGTACGGCTCCCTACAAGAGAAGAGAATATTCTCCAAAAAGAAGAAGCAAAGAATCACCACCAAGAGAGAGAAGGAGTAGAGATGATCGTTATGAACGAAGATACTCACGGAGAAGCAAGGATTCGGAAAGGAAGGAAAAAATCATCAAGGAGCTACACAAAACGAAGACATCAAGCTCATGTTGGTGAATGGGTATCCGGCTCCGACTCCGACAGCCACTCTGAGAGAAGTTATCACTCCGACTCCGAAGATACTCAAGATGAAGGTGTTGCCGGTCTAGCACTTGTGTCAACCAACTCCTACGACATATTTGACTCACCAAATGAAGGAATTGGAAGATGCTTCATGGCCAAAGGTCCTAAGGTAACACACCCTGAGTATGTTGATTTCAATAGTGATGAAGATGATTTGCTTGTTGAAAACTCTAGTGATGAATACTATGATGAAACGTCAATTAATCATGCTAATCAAGATAAAACGAATGACAATGATAAGGAGAAGATTGAGGCTCTAACTAAAGAACTAAACACTCTTAAGTTATCTCATGAAACTATCTTCGAAGATCATCAAGAACTTTTAAGAGCTCATGAGAAATTACGCTTTGAAAAACTCAATCTTGAGCAAGAACATGAGTTCTCAAAAGCAATCAATGATGATCTCCGCAAGAAAAGTTCTTCTTACATTGCCAAGCGTTTACTCTTATCCACTTACATGCCTCAAGTCAAGTCTAGTTGATGAAGCTATGTACCTAGGATAGGGGCACGAACCTGTCCAAAGAGCCCTACCCAAGGACGTCCCTTGAAGAAGTCATCTTTCAATCGACTTGAAGGTATCCCACTCGACGGGTTCAAGACACTCGACCAAGAAGCTATCACTCGACCATGAAGCCAACCACTCGACTGCCAGGAGACCTAAAGTCACTCCGCAGGCAAACGGTCGGCTATTAAGTAGTCTTTATGGTCATTATAGCACTTTATTAGGGGCGTTACCGGTAACGCCCAACCTTAAATGTACCTTAAACCCTGCATCACTGAGGGCAGGAGAGGGCCAGCGAACTCTATATAAGCCACCCCCCTCCTCAGTATGAAGGGTTCGCACCCCTGTTATTCATACACACGTAATCCAATCGACCGCCTCTGGGCACCGAGACGTAGGGCTGTTACTTCCTCCGAGAAGGGCCTGAACTCGTAATCCTCGTGTGTTTACAACTTCCCAATAGCTGAGATCTAGCCTCTCCATACACAACCCCCTACATCACTGTCAGAGTTAGAACCACGACAGTTGGCGCCCACCGTGGGGCTGGAGTCTTAGCGCCTGATTGGAGAAGTTGCGATTTTTCCGATCCCTTTGATCATGGTTTCGTGCGGAGTTTTGGTGGAGGGCCGCGAGATCCACCTCGGCGCGCTCACGTTCATCGCCGATGACTCCGCTTGGCTTCAGGAGGCACCACTCGACATCGACGCGCTCCCCGTCCGCGGTGCGACGCAATTCCGCGCATGCATTCGTGGCGTCCTCCTGCGGCAGCCGTCGACCCAGTATTGGTCGGCCCCCATGTCGTCTCCCCGCTCTGTC
>NW_021299529.1:0-1014 GCF_002162155.2 Triticum dicoccoides
TTATGAACGTCTGGCAGAGCAAAGCTGATGACTACTCGATAGTTCAGTGTGCCATGCTTTACGGCTTAGAATCGGGACTTCAACGACGTTTTGAACGTCATGGAGCATATGAGATGTTCCAGGAGTTGAAGTTAATATTTCAAGCAAATGCCCGAATTGAGAGATATGAAGTCTCCAATAAGTTCTATAGCTGCAAGATGGAGGAGAACAGTTCTGTCAGTGAGCATATACTCAAAATGTCTGGGTATAATAATCACTTGATTCAATTGGGAGTTAATCTTCCGGATGATTGCGTCATTGACAGAATTCTCCAATCACTGCCACCAAGCTACAAGAGCTTCGTGATGAACTATAATATGCAAGGGATGAACAAGACTATTCCCGAGCTCTTCGCAATGCTGAAAGCTGCGGAGGTAGAAATCAAGAAGGAGCATCAAGTGTTGATGGTTAACAAGACCACTAGTTTCAAGAAAAGGGCAAAGGGAAGAAGAAGGGGAACTTCAAGAAGAACAGCAAGCAAGTTGCTGTTCAAGAGAAGAAACCCAAGTCTGGACCAAAGCCTGAAACTGAGTGCTTCTACTGCAAGCAGACTGGTCACTGGAAGCGGAACTGCCCCAAGTATTTGGCGGATAAGAAGGATGGCAAGGTGAACAAAGGTATATATGATATACATGTTATTGATGTGTACCTTACTAGAGCTCGCAGTAGCACCTGGGTATTTGATACTGGTTCTGTTGCTAATATTTGCAACTCGAAACAGGGACTACAGAATAAGCGGGCACTGGCAAAGGACGAGGTGACGATGCGCGTGGGAAACGGTTCCAAAGTCGATGTGATCGCGGTCGGCACGCTACCTCTACATCTACCTTCGGGATTAATATTAGACCTAAATAATTGTTATTTGGTGCCAGCGTTGAGCATGAACATTATATCTGGATCTTGTTTAATGCGAGACGGTTATTCATTTAAATCAGAGAATAATGGTTGTTCTATTTATATGAGTAATATCTTTTA
>NW_021299530.1:0-718 GCF_002162155.2 Triticum dicoccoides
TTTTATTATTCGGGCTTCCTAACCTATATTTTCTCGACCGCCCGATTATAATCAAACGGACCGGATTAGTCCGTACCCAGTCCCCTACCTATATAATCAGACCGAACCCTAATTTCTAGGAAGCTGTCCCATCCATCCTTCCGCCGCCGCCACACTTAAATCCCACCTCGGGATCCTCCCAGATCTGTTTCTCTTTGCGTCGTGGATCCCCTTTGCCTTGCTTGAGCTCGCCAGGGAGCAGAGCACCACGGCGCCCCGATTTTCTCGCGCCCCCACTCGAACCAGGAGCCAGAGCTCGTCCACGCGCTGGCCAGCAGCAGTGCGCCCCGCCTTGACTCGCCATGGAGACCACCGCGGGCTTCGACGCTGCCGTCCTCGTGCTGCATCGCCGCCGATGCCCGTGTCTTCGAACGTCGCTGCCTCCTCTGCTTCAGACCAACGCGCCGGCCGCTGGATCCGAACCCCGCCGTCCTCGTCTGTCGCGCCGCCGGCAACCACCAGATCAGTTCCCCGCCACGCCGTTTCCTCGCCACCGGTGAGTAGCGCGCCACCGCGACCCTTCTTTTTCTCCTCTCTCTCACAGGCCTCACATCTCTCTCTCCTTCCCCCCTGCAGAACCGCCATGGCCGCCCGATGGAGCTCGCCGCCGTGCCTCCTCCGGCTAGATCTAGGCTGGAGCTACCTGGATCCGCCGCCCTCGCATCCATCCCCATCGTCT
>NW_021299531.1:0-1208 GCF_002162155.2 Triticum dicoccoides
CTGGCCTTGAGAAGACGTTCGAAACAAAGCTCGATAACAAGTTTAATGAATTGCTCGCGCGTCTTCCACCACCACCACCCGCTGCACCTAACGCACCTCTCCAACAACAACAACAACGACTACCTCCACGTCGCGAAGCAGACCTCCGCCGAGCAAGCCGTGTTCCTCTTGCGTTTGGCCAAACTGTTGGTGCTGCTGTTGATACTTCTGTGGCTCCTGCTGCTGATGCGGAGGAGGATGATTATGTGGGAGATTATGAGGATGAGGTTGATCAAAATCAACACTACGTGCAGCCACCTGTACCACCACCAGCAGGTCGACCTCAGGTATATATTCGTAATGGTAGGCCTGCACCACCACCTCAGGTACGAGATGATGTCCATATTCCTAAACTGAAATTGAATATTCCACCATTTGAGGGAAGATATGTTCCTGATATATATCTTACTTGGGAGTTAGAAACTGAACAACGATTTACATGTTTACAATATCCTGAGGAGAGACGAGTTGCTGCTGCTGTTTGTGCTTTCACTAGTTTTGCATGTGTATGGTGGTCTGAACATTGTAGATTGTATCCTATTCCAACTACTTGGGCTGCTTTGAAAACTGCTATGCGTACGCGTTGGGTTCCACCATATTATCAACGTGAATTGCTTCAAAAATTGCAGCGTTTAAGACAAGGAAAAAAATTCTGTAGAAGAATATTATCAGGAATTACAAACTGGCATGATTAGATGTGGTATTGTTGAGGAGAATGAAGCTATGCTTGCACGTTTTCTGGGTGGACTAAATAGAGAGATTCAGACCATTCTAGACTATAAGGAGTATACTAATATCACTCGTTTATTCCATCTTGCTTGTAAAGCTGAACGTGAAGTGCAGGATCGACAAGCATTAGGGCGAACTAACTTTTCTGCAGGCCGACCTTCATCATGGACACCACGTGCATCTTCTACTTCAACTGCACCAGCACCTCCATCCGGTGCCACCTCCAGCCGTGATACAAGAAAACAGGCACAACCACCATTATCTGCCAAGAGCGCACCTGCGGGGCCTGCACAGCGTTCTTCTTCTTCCATGGCATCAACAGGGCACACAAGTGATATTATTTGTCGTCGTTGTAAGGGAGGAGGTCATTATGCGAGAGAATGCAAATCTCCGCGTGTGATGATTGCTACCGCGGATGGTGGATATGAGTCCGCTAGTGA
>NW_021299532.1:0-627 GCF_002162155.2 Triticum dicoccoides
GGGGGTTGGGTATTTATAGAATTTTTCTGTGTTGATTTCACGTTAGGGGGGCCACGAGGGAGCGACAAGCTCGGGGGTGTGCCCTGGGGGAGGGGGCAGGCTTGTCATGCCCTTGTGGCTCTTCTGGCCTTTTTTCGAAACTTCAGGGGTCTCTTTTTGTCCATAAAAATCATCGTAAATTTTCAGTCCATTCTGAGAATTTATCTCTGCACAAAAAAACAACATCACGGTAGTTCTACTGAGAACAACGTCAGTTCGGGTTAGTTCTAATTAAATCATACCAAAACCATATAAAATTGTTGTAAACATGGCATGAAAACTTCATAAATCATAGATACACTAGAGTCGTATCATGTACCTATTAGTACCATTATGTTTCATGTCGCGGTCGATCTAGAAAGCGCGACATATAGTTGATTATCTGAGAAAACCGGTTCAGACAGGTATATATCGACCTTTGGTATTGTCTGGCCTTGTGATTTGTTTATTGTTGTCCTTGCGAAACTGAACCTGTCTGGAAACTATTTTCTTTAAAACTGATTTGGTTTATCTCTAGCTAGTTTTATTCTTCACTATAGGAAACTTGTTTTTCCACACCTTCGTTATCTGGAACAACTTTTGTAGCGA
>NW_021299533.1:0-847 GCF_002162155.2 Triticum dicoccoides
TTGTTTAGTGGGGGTGAGTTGTCACATCCCTAGTTCTGACAATGCCTAGTGCATGCATTAGAGTGTTGCACCATGTTTAAATTTCATTTAAATTTGAAATGGGGATTGTTGAAACCCTAGCACCAAATGAAATTTAACTAGGTTCAATAAAAATATTTTCAATAACCCAGAATGCCCTTTGGAAATGTTCATAATTTCTGTTAAAGGTGAAAACCTCTTCCAAAAATGATGAACATATTTATAGGCTATTCCTGGATTTTTGAATTAAATTATATAGTATTTGCATTTGGGCATTTAATTGCTAATAATATTTTAAATGCTCAAATAATCACAAACTGAAATGTTTACTGTTGGAAATATTCCAAACAGTGGCCACAGTCAGTTGCATGATTTTTGGAAATGCTCTGGCATTTTTAATAAATCCAAACACAATTACAGAAAATAGAAAACAGTAACTAAAATAAAAATAAAAGAGAGGAGAGAAACCTTACCTGGCCTCACCCGTGCAGCCCACCAGCCGGCCCAGCTTCCCCCCCTGGCCGGCCCAGCCCACCCGCGCCTTCCCTGTCGTCTTCCTCCTCGGACAGAAGGACGAGGGCGTGTGCCCGACGCTCGCCGGCACGCGCGCGCGCCACCTCCCCCCCCTGCTGGCCACCTCCTGCTTCCCCCGGACTCCCTCGATGCCCCGGACAAAGCCACGCAGCTGCCCCGCACCGCTCTCACTCTCCCTCGCCCTCCTCTTCTCCCCCTGCTCTCTCTCCCTCTCACCCGAGAACCACCGCCGCTGCCGACGGGCATCACCGTAGCCACTGGCCTCCCCTCACCTCCCCGACCCGCTTCCGAGCTC
>NW_021299534.1:0-960 GCF_002162155.2 Triticum dicoccoides
AGAAAACGTGCAAGCATAGCTTCATTCTCCTCAACAATACCACATCTAATCATGCCAGTTTGTAATTCCTGATAATATTCTTCTACAGAATTTTTTCCTTGTCTTAAACGCTGCAATTTTTGAAGCAATTCACGTTGATAATATGGTGGAACCCAACGCGTACGCATAGCAGTTTTCAAAGCAGCCCAAGTAGTTGGAATAGGATACAATCTACAATGTTCAGACCACCATACACATGCAAAACTAGTGAAAGCACAAACGGCAGCAGCAACTCGTCTCTCCTCAGGATATTGTAAACATGTAAATCGTTGTTCAGTTTCTAACTCCCAAGTAAGATATATATCAGGAACATATCTACCCTCAAATGGTGGAATATTCAATTTCAGTTTAGGAATATGGACATCATCTCGTACCTGAGGTGGTGGTGCAGGCCTACCATTACGAATATATACCTGAGGGCGACCTGCTGGTGGTGGTACAGGTGGCTGCACGTAGTGTTGATTTTGATCAACCTCATCCTCATAGTCTCCCACATAATCATCCTCCTCCGCATCAGCAGCAGGAGCCACAGAAGTATCAACAGCAGCACCAACAGTTTGGCCAAACGCAAGAGGAACACGGCTTGCTCGGCGGAGGTCTGCTTCGCGACGTGGAGGTAGTCGTTGTTGTTGCTGTTGGAGAGGTGCGTTAGCTGCAGCGGATGGTGGTGGTGGAAGACGCGCGAGCAATTCATTAAACTTGTTATCGAGCTTTGTTTCGAACGTCTTCTCAAAGCCAGTGATCTTCTCCATGGCCTCTTCAAAATTGTTCAGCACATCTTGCACCTGTTCAGTCATCATTTGCTGAAACTTATCATGAAGCTCCTTGTTCGATAAATTCTCCCAGTCAATCTCGTCGGCTTGTGATCCTGGCATGGTTAGCAGCAATAGAAACACACAAGAATATGATCCTACAGACTAC
>NW_021299535.1:0-1015 GCF_002162155.2 Triticum dicoccoides
TGGGGATACCGTGCGTGAGGCCGCAAAGTGATATGAGGTGTTACCGGCTAGATCGATGTGACATTGAGTCGGGGTCCTGACAGCGTTGGTATCAGAGCTTGACTGCCTGTAGGATTACCAAGCCAAACTGGTCGAAGTTGAGTCTAGAAATTCTTTAGTTATATAAGGGAATTGATTGTGGGATGGAACGTAAGGCTCTTTTTACTCCTTATACCTCATGCCCTTCTGATCTGAGTCATCTTATCTTTCCTACGGGGTTAAGGAACTAGGTCTTCTCATCTATCTATCAGGATCACGTGTTACTAATCAGTAGACTTATAAGATTGTTGGATTTAAGTCTCAGTTCAGTTCCTACTACTTCCGTATGTTAATTGTTGATCTCGGAACCTCGATATTGTGCTTCTGAGTGGTTATGCCACCATTTTTGTGATTGTCTCAAATCTTTTTGAGCAATTATAGCCGTTATGTTGTCCGAGTCATCCCAGGTTTCTAAATAGTCGGATGCATTTGCAAATCCCTTCCTCCTGTTTCCTATGTGCTTTTGGTCAGATTAACCACACTAATCGGTGTGTTGAGGTAATTATTGCCTCGACATATATGTTGGAATTATTATTATGACCCTAAGTGCTTAGGGGATCATCTAGTGGTCTAGCCATGATTTGTGTTCCCAGTGTGATGATTCTGGCCATCATTCTCGAAAGCATCCCGTGATGCCACTTAGTAGTAGGTATTCTACTCCTGGGTTCTGAACCCGAGATTCACTCTACCTACTTCATGTTGATAGTAATTGCTAGTGCCTTTAGGATATTAGTAACCTTTGCGATAGTCCTTGAAGTCCGTGGTATCTTCTTCTTCCAAATACCATGAACTACTTATGGCAGATGTTTATTGGATCAAAAAAAAATCACAATTAGAGTACTCTTGAGGAGTTCTCCATTCATAAATCGTGACTCTGCCAGTTCTACCTTTCTGCATGGGTTATCCGGAAGAAATATGTTGAACTTGGTTCGACATA
>NW_021299536.1:0-1077 GCF_002162155.2 Triticum dicoccoides
CCTTGCAAGCATTACAACTAATATGTTAGTTGTGAGATGATGTATTACGGAACGAGTAAAGAGACTTGCCAGTAACGAGATTGAACTAGGTATTGGATACCGACGATCGAATCTCGGGCAAGTAACATACCGATGACAAAGGGAACAACGTATGTTGTTATGCGGTCTGACCGATAAAGATCTTCGTAGAATATGTAGGAGCCAATATGGGCATCCAGGTCCCGCTATTGGTTATTGACCGGAGACGTGTCTCGGTCATGTCTACATTGTTCTCGAACCCGTAGGGTCTGCACGCTTAAGGTTACGATGACAGTTATATTATGAGTTTATGCATTTTGATGTACCGAAGGTTGTTCGGAGTCCCGGATGTGATCACGGACATGACGAGGAGTCTCGAAATGGTCGAGACATAAAGATTGATATATTGGAAGCCTATATTTGGATATCGGAAGTGTTCCGGGTGAAATCGGGATTTTACCGGAATACCGGGAGGGTTACCGGAACCCCCCGGGAACCATATGGGCCATCATGGGCCTTAGTGGAAAGGAGAAAGGGGCAGCCCAAGGGGGCTGCGCGCCTCCCCCCTTCCCCTAGTCCTATTAGGACTAGGAGAGGTGGCCGGCCACCCCTCTCCCTCTTTCTCCTTGGGAATCCTAGTTGGAATAGGATTGGGGGGGGGAGTCCTACTCCCGGTAGGAGTAGGACTCCTCCTGCGCCTCTCCCTCTTGGCCGGCGCCCCCTCCCCCCTTGGCTCCTTTATATACGGAGGCAGGGGCACCTCTAAACACACAAGTTGACACAAGTTGATCCACGTGATCGATTCCTTAGCCGTGTGCGGTGCCCCCTGCCACCATATTCCTCGATAATACTGTAGCGGAGTTTAGGCGAAGCCCTGCTGCTGTAGTTCATCAAGATCATCACCACGCCGTCGTGCTGACGAAACTCTTCCCCGACACTTTGCTGGATCGGAGTCCGGGGATCGTCATCGAGCTGAACGTGTGCTCGAACTCGGAGGTGCCGTAGTTTCGGTGCTTGATCGGTTGGATCGAGAAGACGTACGACTACTTCCTCTACGTC
>NW_021299537.1:0-1163 GCF_002162155.2 Triticum dicoccoides
CCTATCTTTGCTAGATCATCAGCTGCTTGATTTTTCAGTCGGGGTATATGATGGAGCTCCAACCCCTCGAACTTCTTTTCCAGCTTCCTCACTGCACTGCAGTATCCAGTCATGGCTGGGCTTCTCACGTCCCACTCCTTCATCACCTGGTTGACCACTAAATCCGAGTCGCCATAGACCATCAGGCGACGGACGCCGAGTGAAATGGCCATGCGCAACCCATATAAGAGGGCCTCATATTCTGCCTCATTGTTGGAGGAATCAAAGTGAATCTGGAGCACATATCTGAGCTTATCTCCTCTGGGGGAAACCAGGACAACCCCAGCACCGGAACCATTCAACATCTTAGAGCCATCAAAGAACATGGTCCAATGCTCCGAGTGAACTTCAGTCGGCTGCTGCTGTTCAATCCACTCGGCGAGGAAATCTGCTATTGCCTGGAACTTAATGGCTTTCTTTGCCTCAAACTTGATATCAAGGGGAAGAAGTTCAATCGCCCATTTGGCCACTCGACCAGTTGCATCTCTGTTGTGCAAAATCTCTGATAGTGGAGCGTCGCTGACGACTGTGATGGAATGATCAGAGAAATAATGAGCAACCTTCTTTGTGGTCATGTATATTCCATACACAAGCTTCTGATAATGAGGATATCTCTGCTTGGATGGAGTCAAGACTTCAGACAAATAATACACTGGGCGCTGAACTTTGAGAGCTTTTCCTTCTTCTTCCCGCTCGACCGTAAGCACAGTACTGACGACTTGTCCTGTGGTTGCGATATAGAGCAACAGAGGCTCTTTGCTGATTGGAGCAGCAAGCACCGGCTGGGTGGAGAGCAGAGCTTTTAGCTCGGCAAACGCTGCATCAGCTTCTGGAGTCCACTCGAACTTGTCTGCCTTCTTCATCAGTCGGTAAAGAGGCAATGCCTTTTCACCGAGTCGTGAGATGAATCGACTTAATGCGGCCAAGCATCCAGTAAGCTTCTGGACATCGTGCACTCGCACAGGGCGTTTCATTCAGAGAATAGTGCCGATCTTCTCTGGATTAGCGTCGATTCCCCGTTCGGAAACGAGAAAACCGAGTAACTTGCCACCAGGAACTCCAAATGTGCACTTTGATGGATTGAGCTTGATATCATACCTTCTGAGGTTGGCAAATGTTTCGGC
>NW_021299538.1:0-1166 GCF_002162155.2 Triticum dicoccoides
ACCACAAATCGTCCAATGAAAGCACGTAAAACTTCGTTCATTAATCTCATGAAAGTACTAGGTGCATTAGTTAACCCAAAAGGCATGACTAACCACTCATATAATCCAAACTTAGTTTTGAATGCTGTTTTCCATTCATCTCCCAATTTCATACGAATTTGATGGTATCCACTACGCAAATCAACTTTGGAGAATATTGTAGAGCCACTCAATTCATCAAGCATATCATCTAGCCTAGGAATAGGATGACGATAACGAATAGTAATATTATTAATGCCTCTACAATCAACACACATACGTGATGTACCATCCTTTTTCGGCACTAGAATAATAGGAACAACACAAGGACTAAGGGATTCGCGTATATAACCTTTGTCGAGAAGCTCTTGTACTTGACGCATAATCTCCTTCGTCTCCTCTGGATTGATACGGTATGGTGCACGGTTTGGCAATGAAGCACCGGGAATTAAGTCAATCTGATGCTCAATCCCTCGAATAGGCGGTAATCCCGGTGGCACGTCTTGTGGAAAGACGTCAGCGAACTCCTGCAAAATGTTAGTGACAGCAGGAGGCAAAGAGGAAGGCACGTCCTCGATTGAAAATAATTCCTCTTTGCACACAAAAGCATAGCAAACAGATTTGCTGAAATCTTGCTCATCAATATCAGATTTGGTGGCAAATAAACATGCACTTTTCAATTTAATTTCAGAAGCAACACTAGATGGTTTATTATTAGGCTTCATTTGTTGCTCTAATTCTTTTGCCACAATCTGATTTTCACTCTTATTCGTCTCCTGTTTTGCTTTATTAGCTCTATTAATATCATCTTTCAAAATGGAATCAGGAGTCATAGGAAGCAAAGTAATATTTTTATCCTTATGAACAAGAGTATAGTGATTGTTTCTACCATGGTGTACAGAATTTTTATCAAATTGCCATGGTCTACCAAGTAATAAGGAACATGCTTGCATAGGTACCACATCACAATCAACATAATCAGCATATGTAGAGATACTAAAATGCACACGAACAGTACGTGTTACCTTAACCTTGCCGCTGTTGTTGAACCATTGGATGTAGTAAGGATGTGGATGTGGTCTTGTGGTGAGAGAAAGCTTCTCCACCATCTCCATGCTAGCCAAGTTGTTGCAGCTCCCTCCGTCTAT
>NW_021299539.1:0-1803 GCF_002162155.2 Triticum dicoccoides
GATGTCGTGGCCAACCCACCCAGCCGGAAGACCTGTTATTATAATATCTTGATTAATGAAGTTGGCCACCCTCCCATAGAGATTTCGTAGGATTTACTCCCTAGTTGCCCCTATGGATTTTGAGATCCCGAAGTCCGACCTTTACTTGATGTTCTAGTTATCAAACCATATCTATGAGTGGTTTACACTAGCACATCAAGGAGAACATTAGAAGCGGAGTGCTAAATGTCTCTCGGTCGATCATCCAGATTTTATTTCCTTGGCCCCGCCAAGGGTGAAATCTGAGAAGGTGTTATCTTCCTTTGGCATCTGCATCCTCCATCACCATTCATTATGGTAGTAAGTTGTGTTACCGGACCCTTGACACGGATGTTGGTAAAACCTTGATGATTATGGAATTGCTCAAGTTCTTGAGAGCACGCACAAGCGCTAGGTGTTATCATCGACACTAACTGGAGTGCTCTCAGTTTCCTCGGCAATGCTATGACCTATTCAAACAGTGAATTAACTCTCTAGTGTTGGGTTCTTCCCAGTTACTAGAATCATTCCCAGCATTTGCATTTTGTTTCCAGCTTGCACCGACAATGTGTCATTCTACCATGGGTCTCTTCCATTTCCGGTGATAAGCAAATTCATCCATTACGTTGTATTCAACAAGGTAATCCACATCATCCAAGTCCGAGTATGCCATCCTACCGACCCCCTCCAAACGATCGCTCGAGAATTGTCTTAGGCTGGTTTAAAGAGTTTCAATGATCTCTGAATCAAAAGTAATTCTTTTTTCCACTTAAGGGAATATCTCTACGAGTCACCTTCCCTAAGGTGTATCGTTATGGTATCATGGCAACTCAACTCCTCGCTACGTTGACAATCGTTTACCACCTTCTTAAGCGTGAAATTGTTGTCTACCTAGTGAACCTTCGTCATCCATTTCTTTCCACCCCTCTTGATGTGTATCTCGTATCTCAACCCGAGAGATGGTCCTATGTCTCATTCCGTGAGTTGTTCGATCTTCGAGAAGATCGACCCTTCTAGAGTCTCCTTCTTCCCTCCATGTCATGTTGACAGGATTTCTCGGAGCAAGACGACAAAACAAAGATGGTGTTCAAATCAACGTTCATTTGAAGTGCAACCTGGATCGTGAAGATTGTGTTAGGTTGTGTTTCCCATCGCCTTACCCTACGCTTGAATCTCGAGACGAGATTCTTGTTTAGTGGGGGTGAGTTGTCACATCCCTAGTTCTGGCCTGTCCTATGCTTGCTTCCATCTCTGCATCATGTTTAAATTTTTGAAACTTGAACTAAGGAATTTTGGAAGCCTCAAAAACCCTAAATAAAAGAGGGGCAAAAACCCTAGAAATCTCATTCATTGCTCCAAAAATGCCTTTTTAAATGTTTGATAATTTTTGGTAAGGGTTCTGGTCCCAACCAAAATATTGAACATTTTTAAGGAATTATATTTGGGACTTTGGATTTAATTCATTAGCTATTTGAATTTGAATTATATTCATATAACTAGAATATAATTTCAAATACCCCTGAAATATTTTTATAAGCTTTTGGAAAAGTCCATCTAGCAATATAAAATATTCAGAGGAACTTTGGCATTGTTTGAATTATTATTTTTAATTCAAAACAGTGGCAAAAGAATTAAATAAAAGAAAAACAGAACAGAAAATAAAAGAAAAGGAGAGAAGGAAGCTACCTGGCCTTACCGTGCAGCCCACCAGAGCCTGGCCCAGCTCCCCCACCTGACCAGCCCAGCCCATCTCCATCCCTCCTCCTGTCGCCTTCCTCCTCGCGC
>NW_021299540.1:0-1513 GCF_002162155.2 Triticum dicoccoides
AATGGATCATACGACGAGCCAAAGCGCCACATAGTTCTTTCAGGAAAAAGAAACATCGTGGGAGTGGATGACAAGACAGACATGTCAGAAGATTATGAAAAGTTTGATGAAATTGCTCCATTCACAGTGAATATTGACCTGAGCATCCAGTTAAATGATGAAGATTTTCCATGGCTACGGCGCAAAGGGACACACGCGAAGAAAAAGTTTCACACCCAAAGATCTGGGATGTGATCGGCTTCACTATCAACACTTTCTTCTGTGTTTCACACCCAGGAGGGAATGTCTGTAATAGTTAGGGTAGTTATGTGTTTTGACATTTGAAACATGAAGAAATTTTATGTGCAAACAAATTCTTTTCATGCATTTACTGATTATTTCCAGTTAAAAGACCCTGAAATTGAAAATCATTTCAAATGAACTCGGAAAAGGTTGAAAGTTGGCATGGTATCATAATTTCATACAAATAGCATGTGCAAAAAAGTAGAGAGGATTACGGCAAAAACTGGATGGACTTCGTGTACAAAGTGGACAATCTCTTTCGAAGTATCAGGGTTTCCGACGAAAACTGAACTGTTACAAAGGCATTTCATTTTTTAAATAACCTAAGGATTACCAAATTGAATATAATGATAAAACACACTAATATTAAACATAAGAAAAAAGAATCACTAAAAAAAACTTTTTTCAAAGTTAAGTTATTCACAAGCTAGTGATTCACACAAATTTCAAATAATTCAAAATTTAAACTATTCAAATTTGAAAACTACCGGCACTAACAGAAAGTTTGTAATTTTTTGTACCTAAAGCAAAAATATTCACAAAGAAACTCTAAATACAGAAAAAACAACTCAAAAATAAATAAAACAAAAATAAATAAAGCAAAAAAATTAAGAAAATAAAAAAGCCCGCCTAATGGGCCAAAGCGGCCTGCAAAGCCCGCCTACGAACACAACCTTTTGTTGGGCCAGGATGCGGGCCCGCAAAGGCCCAGTAGGCCCACTGGGCGGAAGAGGACAGGTAGGCCCAGTAGGCCTGCTTAGGAGAGGAGCTCGAGAGAGCTACCGCACTGGGGCTTATAAACCAGTGCGGTAGCCCCCCGGCTAGCGAGGTGGGACTAAACTTGCGCATCGCCTGGAGCCAGCGCACCCCCTTTAGTACCGGGCCGTGGCTCCAACCGGTACTAAAGGGGGGGGGGGCTTTAGTACCGGTTGGAGCCACCACCCGATACTAAAGGGGGGGCGCTTCCCGCCGCTTAGCCTAGCCAAAACAGACCTTTAGTACCAGTTGGTGGCTCCAACCGGTACTAAAGGCCCATCCTATATATACAACACTTGAAAAAAATTCAGTTTCCCTCTATTTCTTCCCTCTGTTTCCTCCCTCCGTCGCGCCGCCCTGCCCCGATCGACGCCGTCCCCGTCGACGTCGCCGCCCCCGCCCCTCGTCGCCGACCTCGGCCGTCCCCGCCCCTCGTCGCCGCCCCCGTTGTCGTCGCCGCCCCGTCGTCCCCGTC
>NW_021299541.1:0-1511 GCF_002162155.2 Triticum dicoccoides
AATGGATCATACGACGAGCCAAAGCGCCACATAGTTCTTTCAGGAAAAAGAAACATCGTGGGAGTGGATGACAAGACAGACATGTCAGAAGATTATGAAAAGTTTGATGAAATTGCTCCATTCACAGTGAATATTGACCTGAGCATCCAGTTAAATGATGAAGATTTTCCATGGCTACGGCGCAAAGGGACACACGCGAAGAAAAAGTTTCACACCCAAAGATCTGGGATGTGATCGGCTTCACTATCAACACTTTCTTCTGTGTTTCACACCCAGGAGGGAATGTCTGTAATAGTTAGGGTAGTTATGTGTTTTGACATTTGAAACATGAAGAAATTTTATGTGCAAACAAATTCTTTTCATGCATTTACTGATTATTTCCAGTTAAAAGACCCTGAAATTGAAAATCATTTCAAATGAACTCGGAAAAGGTTGAAAGTTGGCATGGTATCATAATTTCATACAAATAGCATGTGCAAAAAAGTAGAGAGGATTACGGCAAAAACTGGATGGACTTCGTGTACAAAGTGGACAATCTCTTTCGAAGTATCAGGGTTTCCGACGAAAACTGAACTGTTACAAAGGCATTTCATTTTTTAAATAACCTAAGGATTACCAAATTGAATATAATGATAAAACACACTAATATTAAACATAAGAAAAAAGAATCACTAAAAAAAACTTTTTTCAAAGTTAAGTTATTCACAAGCTAGTGATTCACACAAATTTCAAATAATTCAAAATTTAAACTATTCAAATTTGAAAACTACCGGCACTAACAGAAAGTTTGTAATTTTTTGTACCTAAAGCAAAAATATTCACAAAGAAACTCTAAATACAGAAAAAACAACTCAAAAATAAATAAAACAAAAATAAATAAAGCAAAAAAATTAAGAAAATAAAAAAGCCCGCCTAATGGGCCAAAGCGGCCTGCAAAGCCCGCCTACGAACACAACCTTTTGTTGGGCCAGGATGCGGGCCCGCAAAGGCCCAGTAGGCCCACTGGGCGGAAGAGGACAGGTAGGCCCAGTAGGCCTGCTTAGGAGAGGAGCTCGAGAGAGCTACCGCACTGGGGCTTATAAACCAGTGCGGTAGCCCCCCGGCTAGCGAGGTGGGACTAAACTTGCGCATCGCCTGGAGCCAGCGCACCCCCTTTAGTACCGGGCCGTGGCTCCAACCGGTACTAAAGGGGGGGGGGCTTTAGTACCGGTTGGAGCCACCACCCGATACTAAAGGGGGGCGCTTCCCGCCGCTTAGCCTAGCCAAAATAGACCTTTAGTACCAGTTGGTGGCTCCAACCGGTACTAAAGGCCCATCCTATATATACAACACTTGAAAAAAATTCAGTTTCCCTCTATTTCTTCCCTCTGTTTCCTCCCTCCGTCGCGCCGCCCTGCCCCGATCGACGCCGTCCCCGTCGACGTCGCCGCCCCCGCCCCTCGTCGCCGACCTCGGCCGTCCCCGCCCCTCGTCGCCGCCCCCGTTGTCGTCGCCGCCCCGTCGTCCCCGTC
>NW_021299542.1:0-1197 GCF_002162155.2 Triticum dicoccoides
GGTATCACGTCTATCGAGAGGGGACAAATACCGGCAACACAGAAAGGAACACAATCAATGCAATGCACAATATGATGCATGATCATGACATGGCAAAATGAATGTGTTTTGAGCTAATGCAACTAGCAACAGATTAAATGAAGTTGGTTTGAATACAAGATTCAAATTCAAACTCCATATGTGATTATTCAAATGTCATTCACTTGATTTGTGCTAAACAGTAGTGATAAGTTGTTCTAACATGCATGAAAATGGTACAGATGGATTCCTTGAATTTTTCTGATAATTTTTCATATATAAATTATTTAATTTGGAGTTACGGTTGAATTTCTATGATTTTTAGAAGTTTATACAATTTTCTGGAATTTTCTGAATATTAAAAAAAATCCAGAAATGATTTAACTGCGTCAGCCTGACGCCAGCATGACGTCAGCGAGTCAACGAGCGCCGTCCAGGTCAAACCTAACGTGTGGGGTCCACACGTCAGTGACACACGAGCTAATCCCGGTCAAACCCAGCGCTGACTGGGGTTTGACCAGGGGTGGGGCCCACTGTCAGTGGCTGTGGGGGTGTTTAGTGTGGTCATTAGTGCTAATTAGGCGTGCCACATCGGCAGTCGCCGGAGTTTCGCCGGCGGCGACCATTCCGCACGGCGGGGGAACGCCGGACTTGCGCTAGGGGCATCGGATCGACGCGCCAAGGGCACCAGGAGGTAGCCCGCGCCCGTGCGCATCTAGGGGGACCAACGGGAGGTGCGGGGGTGGCCGGGGTTGGCCGGAATGGAGCCCGAGGCGGCGGCCGGAGCTCGGGTGGGTTGCGGGTTTGGGGTTGCAGCGCGCAAACGAACCAACTAACGCGCTAGCCATGCTCTGTGTGCAGCCTCGAGTTCGTTGGACGCTGGTGCGTGACCAGATGGTCACCGGAGTGACGCCGGCGTCGAGCTCGTGCGGCGGTGGGTTTCGGCCTTGATGGAATCAGCGGCCAGAGCGAGCAAAAGAGAACGGGGGTAGGGGGAATCGGGTCAAGGGCTCACCGCGGAGCTGCAGGGAGGGTTAGTGGGCTCGGGGGCGCGCCGGAGTTGCCGAATCGACGGAGAAGATCCTCGGCGGCCGGCGAGGGGGAAAACGTCGGGGGCGGCGTTCCGGGGCTCTTCTGGTCGCGTGAGACGACGAGGAGGACGAGGGAGGACCGGCGGAG
>NW_021299543.1:0-960 GCF_002162155.2 Triticum dicoccoides
CCTACCAGCATGTCATATTTTGGTTCGGCGGTATTGTTGGACGAGACGACCCAGACCAACCTTACGCGTACGCTTACGCGAGACCGGTTCCCTCGACGTGCTTTGCACAGAGATGGCTTGCGGGCGACTGTCTCTCCAACTTTAGTTGAACCAAGTATGGCTACGCCCGGTCCTTGCGAAGGTTAAAACGGAGTCTATTTGACAAACTATCGTTGTGGTTTTGATGCGTAGGTGAGATTGGTTCTTACTTAAGCCCGTAGCAGCCACGTAAAACAAGCAACAACAAAGTAGAGGACGTCTAACTTGTTTTTGCAGGGCATGTTGTGATGTGATATGGTCAAAGCATGATGCTGAATTTTATTGTATGAGATGATCATGTTTTGTAACCGAGTTATCGGCAACTGGCAGGAGCCATATGGTTGTCGCTTTATTGTAATGCAATCGCGATGTAATGCTTTACTTTATTACTAAACGGTAGTGATAGTCGTGGAAGCATAAGATTTGCGAGACGACAACGATGCTACGATGGAGATCAAGGTGTCGCGCCGGTGACGATGGTGATCATGAAGGTGCTTCGGAGATGGAGATCACAAGCACAAGATGATGATGACCATATCATATCACTTATATTGATTGCATGTGATGTTTATCTTTTTATGCATCTTATCTTGCTTTGATTGACGGTAGCATTATAAGATGATCTCTCACTAAATTATCAAGAAGTGTTCTCCTTGAGTATGCACCGTTGCCAAAGTTCGTCGTGCCCAGACACCACGTGATGATCGGGTGTGATAAGCTCTACGTCCATCTACAACGGGTGCAAGCCAGTTTTGCACACGCAGAATACTCAGGTTAAACTTGACGAGCCTAGCATATGCAGATATGGCCTCGGAACACGGAGACCGAAAGGTCGAGCGTGAATCATATAGTAGATATGATCAACATAACGATGTTCACCAT
>NW_021299544.1:0-2129 GCF_002162155.2 Triticum dicoccoides
AGAGAACATCGATGCCCAGACACTTCAACTTATAGATGCTCGATCGAAGCCTATGTATTTTTATTCTTTTATTATGGAAAACATGTCATAGATGTGTGCTCTGTTTAAAGTCTTCTCATTTATCCTTATGGCTCCTTTCCCCAATATTTGGTTGATTCCACTAACAATATAGGTGTAATTCCGATTTAAGTAATTTATCATTCCACCCGAAGGAAGGAGAGTTTTATTTTGATTTTGGTTCTAGCAAATGGCATTCAATCTTCTTTAATCTAGTTGACCTGATATTTACTAGTTAACCAAGTCATGTAGGAACTATTGCTAGATATTCTTCTTTAGTTCTATGTCTCTAAAGGGTATATGGAGTGAGTAAAATGTTTATACTCACAAATAACCTAGTATGCTGCATGTGATTTCAGTTGTGGTTTATTTTTTGGGAAGGGGTTGTGTGTATATAAGTTGGCAGACAGAAGGCCAAAGGAGTATACTGTACTGATTTTGTCAAGCATGCATCCAATTATTTTCGAGTATATAACTTGTAAGGCTTTGAAAAATGGATTGTTCATTCATGTTGTTGCTTATTTATTTTCCCTAGCATAAATCTAACTTTTTTTGTAAATTTTCCCCCCGAAAAGGAGGATAACCCTCGGCCTCTGCATCGAGCGATGCACACAACCATTACTTTTGTTGTAGATGTGTTTCCAGAGGCCCAATTCTTATAGTTTACTTGGTACTAGTCATCAATTAATCAGTCTTAGCATTCCCTTAGTAGAGGATTGCCATTGATTTGCATTTGCTTGTTTCGATTACCAAGGACACAATTTGTTTTTGCCAATTGTAGATTATTTCCTCCTCCCATGGAGGCCCATATTTTGCTATTTTAGTCTATAATTGGTCAGTTAGAGATGTAGTCACAATCACTGAATATTTTTATTTCTATGCCTTATCTGAATAGTTCCAGATATCCTTTACACGAAATGCCTAAATTTGTAGGATGATGCCGGTAAGAAATCAGATTGTGATATGCTTGTTTATTAGACCATCATGCTGGTCGGGGTACAAAAACTCATATGGCACTTGTTGGTCTAAGAGCTTGTTGAAGTTCTTTTAGCTGACGAAACACAGTCCCGATGTGGTATTGGCAGTCGCGGGCTTTGCCTGCAAAACCCCCTAATGCAAGAGATGGCAAAGGATGCACTCAAGCTATAGAGGGCGATCGCCACAAAACTATGGCGAAAATGAAACTAAGCACATCCCCGTGGATGCAGCGAGGGAAGAGAGCAACCATTGTAGCTGTCTAATGCTACTGCTTCTTGCTGAGAATTCATTTACCATATGCATATTATATCCATAATGTATGGAGCTAGCCCGCCATTATATCTTCTGTTTGGTCAATGTCAATGTCCATATTTTGTAGACTAGAACAACAACATGTTTGTTTCTTATTTGGTTTTTGGACTGCCCTCTATGATACAAATTGGTAAATCATGCGATCGAACTATCCAAATGGCTATCAAACTTGCTTATGCATTGTTTGGATGTGGGGTGCAAATTTGATACCTGCAAATTATCAGTTTGGTAGAACTTTTTGTGACTAATTTGGGTTCGCAGCTTCCCTTGCAATCAAGTTCACTTATACCCTATTATATGCTTGCGTTTAAGATGAAGAACCTAGCCATATGACCAGCAAGCCATGTGCCACCCGCAATTAAGTTTGATTTTTTTTCTCAGTCCACAATGAAGATATGGAGTTCTGTTTCAGTACCCTGTGGGAAATCATTCAGTATTTACACGCTTCTGAATTAATTTAACTTGTGTGTTGGATTGGGTTGGAGTTTAGGCCTCATTAGATGCACCTACAATTTACCGGTTAGCTTTTCTACAGATAACAGTATATGTTTTTCTTAGGAACACTCACTAATTTTTGCACTGGGGTGGGTGGTAGTGGATTCCATCAGGTTACAGTGGCCATTGGCATGCTTCTTTATGCGGTCCGCATTTCCTCCCACCACGAGAGTTTGCAATCAGGTCTTTGCCGCCGGAGCTTTTCAGTATTCTCTCCTCTCTTCAATTTACATGAGTAAGTGTCGAATAATTCTCTCATAGCAAATATTTGCTTCAGTTGTTTAAGA
>NW_021299545.1:0-1464 GCF_002162155.2 Triticum dicoccoides
TGTCGGTGTCAAAACCGGCGGATCTCGGGTAGGGGGTCCCGATCTGTGCGTCAAGGCTGATGGTAACAGGAAGCAAGGGACACAGATGTTTACCCAGGTTTGGGCCCTCTCGATGGAGGCAAAACCCTACTTCCTACTTGATTAATATTGATGATATGGGTAGTACAAGAGTAGATCTACCACGAGATCGTAGAGGCTCAACCCTAGAAGCTAGCCTATGATGGTATGATTGTAATTGTGATCGGCCTTCTAAGGACTAACCTCTCCGGTTTATATAGACACCGGAGAGGGCTAGGGTTTACATGGAGTCAGTTACAAGAAAGGAAACACAATATCCGGATCGCCAAGCTTGCCTTCCACGCAAAGGAGAGTCCCATCCGGACATGGGCCGAAGTCTTGAGTCTTGTATCTTCACGCTTCAATAGTCCGGACGTTGTACATAGTCCGGCTGTTCGGATACCCCCTAATCCAGGACTCCCTTAGTAGCCCCTGAACCAGGCTTCAATGACGATGAGTCCGGCGCGCAGTATTGTCTTCGGCATTGCAAGGCGGGTTCCTTCTCCGAGTACTCCAAAGTACCTGTTATGACGAATAGTGTCCGGATCTACAAGATGATCTTCACATGGCATAAATCTGATCTGTTGGTAATCTTCGTGCATCGTGCCCGTGCATCGTGTCCTGGTCCAACGCGAACCGGTGTTTCTTACCCCACAACGACTCATGTTACGAGGCGGTTTTATTGGCATGTCCCGTCGAGGCAGAGATCGTGTTCCTCTTATTACGGGATTTTCCATTAATATGGGTGTGCGTGACCCCACGACGGCCATTGGTATAACACCGTGTGTTTTTAGAGAAGCCTCAAATGGTCACATTGAGGACTCTTGATATTCACCCTCTTTATAAAGGGGTCGAGGCCAATGCCTCTTTTCCACCTTCCTCGCGCCTTCTCGTACCTCAAGCTCTAACACCCGAAACCCAAGCTTCGACACCCCAGATCCTCCAATATGTCCGGATCCGCCCCTCAGGGCCGATGGGTGGCCTCCTCGATTCAAAAGGAAGACATTGCGAGGCTTAGGGAGGTCGGATACCTGACCGCCGATATTCAGCACAAGCTTCATGCTCCAGGGCAAGTCATCCCCACACCGGAGCCTAATGAGTGTGTCATTTTTCTCCCACACTTCCTCCGCGGCTTGGGCTTCCTCCGAGCCTAATGAGTGAGGGGGCTCATGTTCTATTATGGGTTGGATTTTCATGATCTGGCTCCAGACGCCATCCTCCATATCTCGTCATTCATCATCGTGTGCAAGGCTTTTCTCAATGTCACCGCACACCTCGGCTTATGGCTTAAGACCTTCAATGTCAAGCCGAAGATGATCGAGGGGCGACATGCGGAGTGCGGAGGCGCCGTAATAAGCAGGAACGCCGATGCCCCGTGGCCAGAGGGTTCTTTCCCGTAAGTATCCG
>NW_021299546.1:0-1239 GCF_002162155.2 Triticum dicoccoides
TCGATATGTGCAAATACAATGAAGCATCACAACATGACTCTACGACACAAGTACTTTATTTAAGGCTCAGTGAGCCATACATAACATACACACAAAGGTACGGGTCTCACGACCCAACATACAAGTCATACAATCATACAAGCCAGCAGCGGAAGTAACTTGTCTGAGTACAGACAACTAGTAAAATAAAAGAGGCTTGGAAAGTCTCTGGCTATACTATGTGGTCCTTCACAAGCTCAGGGTCACCACCTGGGTCTTTAGCCTACTCGTTGATGTCAACGTCTACATAGAACCCATCAGAAGGGGTTGCAGCGTCTTCTGTAAAAATGTAGATTATAGCAACATGAGTACAAAGGTACTCAGCAAGACTTACATCAGATCCTACATACATGCACAGTATCAAGAAGGGTTGGTGGAGTTATTGCAGCAAGCCAGCTTTGACTCTTGGCTAGGCTATCCTACGATACTTCAACTGGAAATAGTTTTGCGCACACGAGTCCACTATTCACCACTTCAATACACTACCGAGGATCCACCTCCGTCCTCCTACGGAGGAGCCATCCTCGGCACTCACACTTATCTTGAGGCTTTTAGTAGTTTCCATTTACTTGTCTATGAACTGTATAGGCAACCAAGTAGTCCTTTACCGTGGACGCGGCTATTCGAATAGATCATGTTAACCCTGCAGGGGGTACTTCTTCATACACGCTCTCACCACATACCGTCGTTTACACGACATGTACTCGGCAACCTTCAAGCGGAAGCCCAACGTGGGTGTCGGCCACGACCTACCTAATCACCTCAGCCTCCAGTCCAGGTTTATCGCCTATTCAGGTTCCATCCGCAGGGAGTCCGGCCGAGGTTTCCCATACGGCCCCGAACGATGTGAACAGGGTTCCCAAGATACCTAACGGGTATTCGGTACACCCGGCCACGTACCTACCGCATCACAGCCCACCCCTACGGTCAGCGCTGTCCACGGCCTCCAGTAGGCTACAAACACCAGAAACTACTTGCAACTCCTGGACGGAGAACTAGGGTGAATAAGAAGTCGAGAGGGTCCATTGGTTTCGGGCCCAATGCATGGTAGTAGCTGATTCTTAAATCACACATACAGATCTCAGTGCTTAAGGTCGGCTTCAATGAAACAACCCACCATGTACTCCTACATGGCCTCTCATCGATACCTTTACCAAATCGTGTTCACCACACCACTCTCATTACCGACATAATCATTTC
>NW_021299547.1:0-612 GCF_002162155.2 Triticum dicoccoides
TGAAAATGTTGAAACCTGGCATGGTATCATCATTTCACCCGCATAGCATGTGCGAAAGAGTAGAGAGGGTCACAGCAAAAACTGGACGCACTTCGTGTACAAACTGGACAATCTCTTTCGGAGTATCAGGGTTTTGGACGAGAACTCATCTGTTACACGGGCACTTCAATGTTTTTTAAACTTATTTGAACTCCGGACTTCTTTTGTGTTCAGTATGCAGCATTCAAAGCGACGTCATCAATTTCCAACATGTTCTGACATCATTTATTGGTTTTCAGTCATTTACCTAATTGTTTAGAGAGCTAAATGACCGTGAAATTGAAAATCACTACAAAATGAACTATGAAAATGTTGCAACTTGGCATTGTATCATCATTTCACCCACATAGCATGTGCAAAAGAGTAGAGAGGGTCACGGCAAAAACTGGACGCACTTCATGCACAAACTGGACAATCTCTTTCGGAGTATCAGGGTTTCGGACGAGAACTCATCTGTTACACGGGCACTTCAATGTTTTTTAAACTTATTTGAACTCCGGACTTCTTTTGTGTTCAGTATGTAGCATTCAAAGCGACGTCATCAATTTCCAACATGTTCTGACATCATTTGTT
>NW_021299548.1:0-4156 GCF_002162155.2 Triticum dicoccoides
CCCAATGCATGGTAGTAGCTGTATCTTAAATCACACATACAGATCTCAGTGCTTAAGGTCGGCTTCAATGAAACAACCCACCATGTACTCCTACATGGCCTCTCATCGATACCTTTACCAAATCGTGTTCACCACACCACTCTCATTACCGACATAATCATTTCACTCTAGCCCATCACCCAGATGAACCAGACCTGACACGACTCTAAGCATAGCAGGCATAGCAAGGTAGGAACAACACATACATATGGCTCATACAACTCCTACACATGCTAGTGGGTTTCATCTAGTTACTGTGGCAATGACAGGTCATGCAGAGGAAATGGGTTCAACTACCGTAGCACACAGCAGTTTGAAATGCGTTGTCTTAATGCAGTAAAAGAGAGCAAGAGCGAGAACATGGGATTGTATCGATATGATCAAATGGTTGGTTGCTTGCCTGATGGTTCGATGCACTGATACGGTTCTTCGTTAGGGTAATCACGGTACTCCTCGGAGGCAGAACCTGTCGCAAAGGACACCGAAACACAACCATCACCAAACAATATGCAACAATATGATGCATGCATGAAACATGGCAATATGAGTGTGTTGGGCTAATGCAACTAAGACCAGAAGGGTTTGAACCAATTTGAATCAAAGATTCAAATTTCAAACTCAAACATGGCCTGTTAAAGTGCTTTTCCTTGTTCTGCATTAAACATCAATTTAACTTGTTTGATCATGCATGAAAATAGTACAGATGGATAGATTGGATTTTTCTGATCATTTTTCATATATAATTTGTCTGATTTGGAGTTACAGAATAAAAGTTATGAATTTTTGAAGTTTAATTATATTCTGGAATTTCCTGATTTAAATTAAATCTAGAAATATATATATTGCGCCAGCATGACGTCAGCATGACATCAGCGGTCAACTGCGGCTGGCTGGGGTCAAACCTGACGTGTGGGGTCCACACGTCAGTGACAGGGGGGTTTAACAGGGTTAATTTAATCCTAATTAAGGGTTAGTGGCGCTGGGGCCCACTGGTCAGTGTCAGGGGGGTTAACTAACAGTGATTAGCGCTAATCTAACCACCTGGCCGACGGGGCCCACGCGTCAGTGACTCTGGGGGGGTCAAACCCTAGGTCAAACAGGTCAAACCCGCCGGCGGTTAGTCGCCGGCGAGGTCCGCGGCGTACAAGTGCCTCGGGTTTCCTCTATGGTGCTCCAAACGGCGTGCGGCTAGGTGCGTTGGAAAGCCAGCTCGATGGCGCGTCGGGCGGTGGCCGTGGCTGGGCCTGGGGTGGCCGGAGTCGACGGCGGCGAGCTCGGCTGCGGCCGCCGGGGTTCGGTCGTGCACGGAAACGGGGTTGGAGCTCGAAGGCGAGCGAAGCGAGGCGCTAGGGATGCTCTACGGGGCCTTACGAACTGGTTGGACTCGCCGGGGTGACCAAATGGTCACCGGAGCTGCGTCGACGGCGAGCTCGGCGACGGCGGAGGTTCGGCCGTGGTGGGGAACGGAGTTACGGCGCGGGAACGAGGGGAAGAAGAGAGGGAAACGGTGGCGTAGCTCACCGCGGTTGCAGCGGGCGTCGAAGCGGGCTCGGGGACGCACCGGAGACGGCGAATCGACGGCGATGGTGGTCGGAGCCCGAGAAGGAAGACGATGGCGACGACGGCTCCACAGGGCGTCCGGCGTCTTGTGGCTTGACGGAGAGCTTCAGGGCGAGGGGGCGGAGCTCCTGCGCGTGTCGGGGAGGCGAGGGGAGGCCGGTGGCGGCTGCTATGGCGAACGGCGGCGAGGGGTGCGTTCGGACACGGGAGAGAGAGAGCGAGGGAGAGGAGAGGAAGAACCGGGGGAGAGTGAGAGAGTACGGGGGAGGGCGTGGCGTCGTTCCAGGCCATCCAGACGAGGAGGGGAGGGGCAGGCAGGCAGGCGAGCTGGTGGCGTGGCGCGGTGGCGCGCGCGCGCGCCGGGCACACTCCCCTCCCTCTGTCGAGGACGAAGACGACAGAGGAGGGAGGCGGGCTGGGCCGCCTGCTGGCTGGGCCGGCCAGCTGCTGCTGGGCTGCACAGGGAGGAGCCCCAGGTAAGCTTCTCCTTTTATTTATTTTTGTTTTTCTAATTTCTGTCATTTGTTTTGATTTAAATAAAATATTAAATCATTTTATTATCTTATGCCAATTTTTGCAGGAGCTAGATATATTATTCCAGAGCTCCCCAACAGGTGGCATAATTTTTGGACATATATTAATATATATAACTAATATATTTCCAATGCAAATAGTTATGCATTAATTCCAAATGCCCAAAATAAATACCTATGAGCTCTTAAAAATATTGGTTTGATTTTTATCTCTGTCCAATATTTTCAGAGAGCAACATGAGCATTCTTGGACCCTTTTGGAGAAATTTTTATTTGGGTCATTTTCAAAAATGATTCTGAGGGTTTCACAAATCCCCATTTCAAATTAAATGGAATTTTAAACATGATGCACACACTCTGATGCATGACTAGCTAGGGTGTGACAACACACCCCCACTCAAAAGAATCTCGTCCCGAGATTTGGGTTCCTCCGGGAAGAAGGCGGGATACTCGAGTCGAAGACGATCCTCCCTTTCCCAAGTTGCTTCATCCTCAGAATGGTGCGACCATTGTACTTTGAGAAACTTGATGTTATGACATCGGGTGGTACGTTCGGCCTGATCGAGGATACGAATGGGGTACTCTCGATATGTAAGATTATCTTGGAGATCAAGCGTTTCGTGGTCCACTCCACGGATAGGATCCGAGAAGCAACGCCTGAGTTGAGAAACGAGGAAGACATCGTGGACTCTGGAGAGGTGCGGAGGTAGTTCCAACTGGTAGGCAACTTCCCCTCGTTTGGCGAGAATGCGAAAAGGTCCAATGTAACGAGGAGCCAATTTGCCTTTGATACCGAAATGATGGGTTCCCTTCAGAGGGGTGACCCGAAGATAAGCCTTCTCGTCAACCTCGAAAGTCATAGCCTTATGTTTTCGGTCATATTGACTCTTTTGACGAGATTGGGCTGTTTTCAACTTTTCACGAACGATACGAACTTGTTCTTCTGCTTCCTGAATCATATCCGGGCCAAAGAATTGCCTTTCCCCAGTCTCTGACCAGTTAAGGGGTGTTCGACACCGTCGTCCATAGAGAACTTCAAAAGGGGCTTTACCCAAGCTAGATTGATAGCTGTTGTTATAAGCGAATTCGGCAAATGGAAGGCACTTCTCCCAATCCATTCTGAAAGAGATAACAGAGGCTCGAAGCATGTCTTCTAGAATTTGGTTGACGCGTTCCACTTGACCACTCGACTGAGGGTGGAAAGCGGTGCTAAAGGAGAGACGGGTTCCCATAGCATTTTGGAAACTTTCCCAAAATCGAGAGGTGAAAAGGCTTCCTCGATCCGAGTTAATTTCCAAAGGGACACCATGGAGAGACACTATACGGGAGATGTATAAGTCTGCCAGCTGACTAGCGGTTATACTCTCACGAACAGGTAAGAAATGGGCTACTTTGGAAAGACGATCGACAACGACGAAAATAGCATTATTCCCTCTCTTGGTCCTGGGAAAACCGGTAATGAAATCCATACCAATTTTATCCCATTTCCATTCAGGAATAGCTAAGGGTTGAAGGGTGCCAGCAGGCCGTTGATGTTCTGCTTTTACACGACGACAGATGTCGCAATTAGCAATAAACTGAGCAATTTCTCTCTTCATCCTAGTCCACCAGAACCTCTGGCGTAGGTCCTGATACATCTTAGTACTACCGGGATGAATGGTGAGAGGAGATTCATGAGCTTCCTTAAGGATCAATCGCCTCAGGTTTCGCACTTTGGGAACCACTAATCGATTCCCGAAGTATACGACCCCTTGATCATTAATGGAGAAGCAATTCGCAATTCCTTTCTGGATGTTTCTCTTGATGCGGGAGATTCCCGGATCTACCTTCTGTGCTTTGATGATCTGATCCGTAAGGGTAGGTTTTGCCACCAAGGTGGAGAGAAAACCTTGAGGAACAATGTGAAGGTTAAGCTTCCGAAATTCCTCATGGAGAAGCGGTTGACTTTGTTGTAACATCAGGTTGTTACAATAAGATTTACGACTTAGCGCATCAGCCATGACGTTGGCTTTCCCTGGGGTGTA
>NW_021299548.1:5833-9907 GCF_002162155.2 Triticum dicoccoides
GTTGCATATCGTGCGAGGTTACCAAACTCCCTGCTGTAAGCATCCACAGAAAGTCGGCCTTGGGTGAAATTGCAAAATTCCTCACGTTTACGGTCCATGAGACCCTCCGGAATGTGATGTTCACGGAAAGCCTCACTGAATTCAGCCCAAGTAGTGACATGGCCCGCTGGGCGCATAGCTCCATAATTTTCCCACCATAGACTGGCGGGGCCTTCAAGATGATATGCAGCAAAGGTGACCTTGTCAGCCTTCGCTACCAGCGCGGAACGCAGTTTGTGAGAGATACTGCGAAGCCAGTCATCAGCGTCGAGAGGCTCGACGGAGTGGTGGAACGTGGGTGGATGTAATTTGATAAAATCACTGAGTGACACCACGTTAGTCCTCTGATGGTGTGTTGTGTTCTGTTCAATACGCTCCAACAAACGGTTGGTCTCCCGCTTGTTTCTCTCAGCTTCCATCATAACCTCGGCTAGGGAAGGAGGATGAGGCAGATTTGCATCCCTGACTTCACTGCCTTCGGCCTGCTCTTGAGGAGCAGGGTTAGTGCGCGTGTTGACCATCCTAGTTAAACAAGACAATGCTTTAATCAGGATGATAAAATTCCGACATAGGAGATAAAATGTAAGGAATAACTCGAAATGCAAGATGATCATCCGTATGACATGGTAAATACAGAAACTGCTTCTTTATTCCATCGTCATACACACCATACAGGGTTTAGTACAAGACCAAACAAAGTACTATTACGGTGAAAAGAGGATTACATCTCATCGGAGGCATTCCAAGCTCCTATACATTATTTTTCTACTCCTCCGGAAAGAGTACAAACTAGGTCATATCCCACGAGTCACGCGGGACGATAGATGACACAGCTAGTGCGAACTAGTGATACTACCACTAACTCAGACCGATCCGTAGTAGTCCTCGTAGAAGTCACCTCCATAGCCTAGAAGCTCAACATGATCATCCGGAAACAGACGATCTCGCGGAGCTTGTGGACCATAGGGGCTAGGATGAGGTCTTGGACCAACAGACGGTGGCCTGCGGGGACCGCGAGGTGGGGTGATGCCTCCTACATCACGCCAACCCATCACGTCTGGCAGAGCAGATCTCACAGGATAGAGATCGCGCATATCTGAATATCCAGCTTGCACCGCCGGTGCGAACCGAGTCAAAGTGGCCCAGTGGTCAGCACGGGTATTGAAGAGCTCTAACCTCAAGGCCCGATTTTCACGGTCCTTATCCTCGAGCATCTCAGCAGTGGTGCGAGTCCGTGAATCCTCCTGGGTGGGGTCAGCATAGATAGCCTGGAGATACCCTTGTGCTCCCGGAAGTGATCCTGGCATATACCGGAAATCAGAGTCCCGAAATAGTCCAGATCTGACTCGCATGATGGTCATCATAGAGTAGGCGGCGTCCTGCACAGCCATCTCAATAGTAACCCCGAGTCCATAGGAGCAGTGCAGGGGCTCGGTGGATCCAGGATAAGATGGAAATATCCTGACAGTGCAGAGATACTGGCTTTGATTGAAGTCCCGAAATTGCTCTTCGACCGTGTACTCAGGATACCAGCGGTATCCAGCCTCAGTCATTACCCTGACCAACTTGGCAGTATGGCCGGGTACATCTAGGCATCGAGTCAGGCGAACCACTTGATTGAGGTCGCGAGTGGCCATCTGAAAGCACAATCATAATGCAAAGGCATTAGAATTTCTAGCAAAATTTCGGCAGCATAACAGCTGTAAATGCTCAAGAAGGATTTTGAGACATTTGACAAAGGATTTCGTACACACTCAACATCATCATATCAAATTCTGAGTCCATCCTAGCAACATAATATGGTAGAAGAACTGAACTAGGCTTGTATCCATCATACCTATAAGGTACTACTGATTAGTAACACGTGATCCTGATAGAGGGAATAGATCCTAATTCCTTAACCCCCGGTGGAAGAATGGACTGACTCAGATCAGAATGTCATAAGATAAAGGAGTAAAAAGAGCCTTACGTTCCAACCCACAAACAATTCCCCTACATATAACTAAAGAATTTCTAGACTCAACATCGACCAGTTTGGCTTGGAGAACCTACAGGCAGTCCGGCTCTGATGCCAACGCTGTCAGGACCCCGACTCGATGTCACATCGATCTAGCCGGTAACACCTCATATCACTTTGCGGCCTCACGCACGGTATCCCCACGGGTGTCGCCTTACCTTTGCCCGGTACCGTTTGCGCCTTTTGGCTCACGTATATGATAGTGTCGCTAGCATCCATATGATAAGGAGCCCGGGCTGACATGACTAGTCGTAAACCCAAAGTGGCACAGACTTACAGGGACAGGCATCCATGACCCAGCTTCGAACGTGTCGGTCATCAGCAAGTGGGTCCGGGCAGTAGCACTGGGCTAGCAGGACTCCGGTAAACCGGGCTGTAGCGGGCTAACAGGACTCCGGTACTCAAAGCGTGACATTTCCCCGAAGGGACAGACACAGGAACGAAGAAGGACACATGCCGGCCAGCCTAAGTGTTCCAGAGCAGTAGCAAGCTACCATGGCTCAGCGGTAACACTAGGAGACATTTCCCGGTAAGAGAGGCTACTAAAGATAAACAACTAGATAGTCAGATCCCACACATACCAAGCATTTCAATCATACACACAATATGCTCGATATGTGCAAATACAACGAAGCATCACAACATGACTCTACGACACAAGTACTTTATTTAAGGCTCAGGGAGCCATACATAACATACACAGAGGAACGGGTCTCACGACCCGACATTCAAGTCATACAGTCATAGAAACCAGCAGCGTAAGTAACTTGTCTGAGTACAGACAACTAGTAAAATAAAAGAGGCTTGGAAAGCCTAGCTATACTACGTGGACCTTCACAAGCTCAGGGTCACCACCTGGGCCTTTAGCCTACTCGTTGATGTCAACGTCTACATAGAACCCATCAGAAGGGGTTGCAGCGTCTTCTGTAAAATGTAAATTATAGCAACATGAGTACAAAGGTACTCAGCAAGACTTACATCAGATCCTACATACATGCATATTATCAAGAAGGGTTGGTGGAGTTATTGCAGCAAGCCAGCTTTGACTCTTGGCTAGACTATCCTACGATACTCCAACTTGAAATGGTTTTGCGCACACGAGTCCACTACTCACCACTTCAATACACTACCGAGGATCCTCCTCCGTCTCCCTATGGAAGAGCCATCCTCGGCACTCACACTTATCTTGAGGCTTTTAGCAGTTTCCATTTACTTGTCTATGAACTGTATAGGCAACCAAGTAGTCCTTTACCGCGGACGCGGCTATTCGAATAGATCATGTTAACCCTGCAGGGGTGTACTTCTTCATACACGCTCTCACCACTTACCGTCGTTTACACGACATGTAATCGGCAACCTTCAAGCGGAAGCCCAACGTGGGTGTCGGCCACGACCTACCTAATCACCTAAGCCTCCAGTCCAGGTTTATCGCCTATTCAGGTTCCATCCGCAGGGAGTCCGGCCGAGGTTTCCCATAGGGCCCCGAACGATGTGAACAGGGTTCCCGAGATACCTAACGGGTATTCGGTACACCCGGCCATGTACCTACCGCATCACAGCCCACCCCTACGGTCAGCGCTGTCCACGGCCTCCAGTAGGCTACAAACACCAGAAACTACTTGCAACTCCTGGACGGAGAACTAGGGTGAATAAGAAGCCGAGAGGGTCCATTGGTTTCGGGCCCAATGCATGGTAGTAGCTGTATCTTAAATCACACATACAGATCTCAGTGCTTAAGGTCGGCTTCAATGAAACAACCCACCATGTACTCCTACATGGCCTCTCATCGATACCTTTACCAAATCGTGTTCACCACACCACTCTCATTACCGACATAATCATTTCACTCTAGCCCATCACCCAGATGAACCAGACCTGACACGACTCTAAGCATAGCAGGCATAGCAAGGTAGGAACAACACATACATATGGCTCATACAACTCCTACACATGCTAGTGGGTTTCATCTAGTTACTGTGGCAATGACAGGTCATGCAGAGGAAATGGGTTCAACTACC
>NW_021299549.1:0-898 GCF_002162155.2 Triticum dicoccoides
ACTTCTATTTACCCTTCATAAGGGCCCTGTTCATTGATTCCGCTCCAACTAAGGTGGGAGAGACAGACACCCGCCAGCCACCTTATGCAACTTGTGCATGTCAGTCGGTGGAACCGGTCTCACGTAAGAGTACGTGTAAGGTTGGTCCGGGCCGCTTCATCCCACAATACCGTTGAGCAAGAAAAGACTAGTAGAGGCAAGTAAGATGACAAAATCCACGCCCACAACAAAGTTGTGTTCTACTCGTGCAAAGAGAACTACGCATAGACCTAGCTCTGATACCACTGTTGGGGAACGTTGCAGAAAATTAAAAATTTTCCTACGGTTTCACCAAGATCCATCTATGAGTTCATCTAAGCAACGAGTCTAGGGAGAGAGTTTGCATCTACATACCACTTGTAGATCGCGTGCGGAAGCTTGCAAGGTGATGATGTAGTCGTACTCGACGTGATCCAAATCGCCGATGACCAGCGCCGAACGGACGACACCTCCGCGTTCAACACACGTACGGAACAGCCACGTCTCCTCCTTCTTGATCCAGCAAGGAAGGGAGGAGAGGTTGAGGGAGATGGCACCAGCAGCAGCACGACGGCGTGGTGTTGATGGAGCTGCAGTACTCCGGCAGAGCTTCGCTAAGCACTATGGAGGTGGAGGAGGTGTTGGGGAGGGAGAAGGAGGCAACCAAAGGCCAGGGCGTTCAGGTATGAAGTCCCTCCTCTCCCCCACTATATATAGGGGTGCCAAGGGGGGGGTGGCCGGCCCTAGGAGATCCAATCTCCTAGGGGGTGCGGCGGCCAAGGGGGGTTTTCCCTCCCCCCAAGGCACCTAGGAGGTGCCTTACCCTCCTAGGACTCTTGCCCCCTTAAACCCTAGGCGCATGGGCCTATGTGGGGCTGGT
>NW_021299550.1:0-1333 GCF_002162155.2 Triticum dicoccoides
AACCCTATCTCTTGTTTCCCCACACATACGGACTCTAAAAATAGCCTATACTTATGTATTTCGAAATTACATGGGCCTGGCCCAATAATAAGGTGACGCAGCACCTAAAAGAGCCTCGGGACGAAATTTATGAAGTGGCATCTTGTATATTTCGTCCAAGGCTTCATGCACCCATTATGGTGGCTTCAAAGTCCTGAAATCATCACTTGTAACTCCGTTCTTGTTTCCCTTGCGCATGCCATCATCTCCATGCTTGTTCTTGCTCCAATGTTCATCCTTCTCCAAGCTAGGCCCTTCATTTGTAAGCAAAACAAATGTATCCAATTTAGGCAGCATCATATTCTCATGAACATTAGAATCATTACCAAGAAACGAAAGTACCTGGTAATTTAGTTGGCGTGCACGAGCTCTAGTAATTGGTCCAGTATGTATAGCAGCAGGGGCTGTGGGTGTAACAATTGTATTGATGTCCTCATCACATTAGCCCCCTGGTAGGGACAAACGTACCTTTCTGTAGATGCTCTATGATCCGGGCAATCGCATTTGGCCGTAAATTGAAGAAAATCCAGCGGCTATATGCCTTATTCTCCTTGTTTTCGCCGGATGGCATGCTGTAACTCACGCGCGTGAAAGCCAAGAACAAAAGGGCATTCCTGGCATCGGTTAGTATATATGTGGAAACGATATCTCCTCTATAAAGGACAAGAAATTTTGGGTCAATCAGGCAAAAAGCGCACGAGAAAATGAATTACTTTCAAGTACTGCCATAGAATGGAGAGATGTTCACTAAAACGGTCATAATTTTGTCATTCGGAGTCCGTGTGATGAGGACATCAATACCATTGTTACACCCACAGCCCCTACTGCTACATATACGGGACCAATTACTAGAGCTCGCGCACGCCAATTAAATTATCAGGTACTTTCGTTTCTTGGTAATGATTCTAATGTTCATGAAAATATGATGCTGCCTAAATTGGATACATTTGTTTTGCTTACAAATGAAGGGCCTAGCTTGGAGAAGGATGAACATTGGAGCAAGAACAAGCATGGAGATGATGCCATGCGCAAGGGGAACAAGAACGGAGTTACAAGTGATGATTTCAGGACTTTGAAGCCACCATAATGGGTGCATGAAGCCTTGGACGAAATATACAAGATGCCACTTCATAAATTTCGTCCCGAGGCTATTTTAGGTGCTGCGTCACCTTATTATTGGGCCAGGCCCATGTAATTTCGAAATACATAAGTATAGGCTATTTTTAGAGTCCATATGTGTGGGGAAACAAGAGATAGGGTTGATTTCGGACCCCTCCACCAAGGGCCACGAAAT
>NW_021299551.1:0-1129 GCF_002162155.2 Triticum dicoccoides
GTTTTCTCTAGGAACGCGTTGAAGTTGAGGACTACGTTGGCCATTTGATCTACAAGACATATTGTAAAATATTTAGACTAAGTTCATGATAATTAAGTTCAACCAATCAAATTATTAGTGAACTCCCACTTAGATTAGACATCCCTCTAGTCATCTAAGTATTACATGATCCGAGTTAAACTAGACCGTGTCCGATCATCACGTGAGACGGACTAGTCAACATCGGTGAACATCTTCATGTTGATCGTATCTTCTATACGACTCATGCTCGACCTTTCGGTCTTCCGTGTTCCGAGGCCATGTCTGTACATGCTAGGCTCGTCAAGTCAACCTAAGTGTTTGCATGTGTAAATCTGTCTTACACCCGTTGTATGTGAACGTCTGAATAAAACACCCGATCATCACGTGATGTTTTGAAACAGCGAACTGTCGCAACGGTGCACAGTTAGGGGGAACACTTCTTGAAATTAGTATGAGGGATCACCTTATTTACTACCGTCGTTCTAAGTAAACAAGATGCAAAACATGATAAACATCACATGCAATCAAATAATAAACGTGACATGATATGGCCAATATCATACAGCTCCTTTGATCTCCATCTTGGGGCTCCATGATCATCTTGTCACCGGCTTGACACCATGATCTCCATCATCATGATCTCCATCATCGTGTCTCCATGAAGTTGCTCGCCAACTATTACTTCTACTACTATGGCTAACGCGTTTAGCAATAAAGTAAAGTAATTTACATGGCGTTTCTCGATGACACGCAGGTCATTAAAAGAATAAAGACAACTCCTATGGCTCCTGCCGGTTGTCATACTCATCGACATGCAAGTCGTGAATCCTATTACAATAGCATGAACATCTCATACATCACATATAGATCATTCATCATTCATCACAACTTTGGCCATATCATATCACAAACCACTTGCTGCAAAAACAAGTTAGATGTCCTCTAATTGTTGTTGCAAGTTTTACGTGGCTGAATTAGGGTTCTAGCAAGAACGTTTTCTTACCTACGTTAAAGCCACAACGTGATTTGTCAACTTCTATTTACCCTTCATAAGGACCCTGTTCATCGATTCCGCTCCAACTAAAGTAGGAGAGACAGACACCCGCCA
>NW_021299552.1:0-1219 GCF_002162155.2 Triticum dicoccoides
GAAAGTACCTGGTAATTTAGTTGGCGTGCACGAGCTCTAGTAATTGGTCCAGTATGTATAGCAGCAGGGGCTGTGGGTGTAACAATTGTATTGATGTCCTCATCATACTCCCCTTCTTGAAATGAAGTCGTCCTCGACGGAAGTTCATCTTCCTCACCCAAATAAGGCTTCAAATCTGCAATGTTAAAAGTGGGACTAACCCCAAAATCTGCAGGCAGCTCAAGTTTATATGCATTATCATTTATTTTCTCTAACACCTTAAAGGGACCGTCAGCACGTGGCATTAGCTTTGATTTGCGCAAATCAGGAAATCTATCCTTACGCAAATGTAACCAAACAAGATCTCCAGGTGCAAACACAACATGTTTTCTACCCTTATCTCCAGCAAGTTTATATTTAGCATTCATACGCTCAATGTTTTCCTTAGTTAACTCATGCATTTTTAAAATCAATTCAGCACGTTGTTTAGCATCATAATTAACCTTCTCCGAAGATGGAAGAGGCAACAAATCAATAGGTGCACGAGGTAGGAAACCATACACAACTTCAAAAGGGCACATCTTAGTAGTAGAATGCAATGAACGATTATAAGCAAATTCAATATGAGGCAAGCATTCCTCCCACATTTTCTTATTATTCTTCAAAACAGCCCTAAGCATAGTAGACAACGTTCTATTGACTACTTCAGTTTGTCCATCAGTTTGGGGGTGACAAGTAGTACTAAAAAGCAGTTTAGTCCCCAACTTAGCCCATAAACATCTCCAAAAGTGGCTATGAAATTTAGTATCATGATCTGAAACAATAGTATTTGGCACACCATGCAAGCGAATAATTTCACGAAAGAACAAATCAGCAACATTAACAGCATCATCGCTTTTATGACATGGTATAAAGTGTGCCATTTTCGAGAATCTATCCACGACAACAAATATGCTATCCCTCCCCTTCTTTGTTCGAGGTAAACCTAAAACAAAGTCCATAGATATATCCTCCCAAGGAACACTAGATACAGGCAAAGGCATATATAAACCATGAGGATTGAGTCGTGACTTAGCTTTTTGACATGTAGTGCATCGAGCAATAAAACGCTCAACATCCCGTCTCATCTTTGGCCAAAAGAAATGTGTAGCAAGTACGTCCTCCGTCTTCTTCACGCCAAAGTGTCCCATTAATCCTCCTCCATGCGCCTCCTGCAACAACAAAAGACGAACGGAGCTAG
>NW_021299553.1:0-1441 GCF_002162155.2 Triticum dicoccoides
GGTCTGGTTCATCTGGGTGATGGGCTAGAGTGAAATGTTTATGTCGGTAATGAGAGTGGTGTGGTGAACACGATTTGGTAAAGGTATCGATGAGAGGCCATGTAGGAGTACATGGTGGGTTGTTTCATTGAAGCCGACCTTAAGCACTGAGATCTGTATGTGTGATTTAAGAATCAGCTACTACCATGCATTGGGCCCGAAACCAATGGACCCTCTCGGCTTCTTATTCACCCTAGTTCTCCGTCCAGGAGTTGCAAGTAGTTTCTGGTGTTTGTAGCCTACTGGAGGCCGTGGACAGCGCTGGCCGTAGGGGTGGGCTGTGATGCGGTAGGTACGTGGCACGGTGTACCGAATACCCGTTAGGTATCTCGGGAACCCTGTTCACATCGTTCGGGGCCGTATGGGAAACCTCGGCCGGACTCCCTGCGGATGGAACCTGGATAGGCGATAAACCTGGACTGGAGGCTTAGGTGGTTAGGTAGGTCGTGGCCGACACCCACGTTGGGCTTCCGCTTGAAGGTTGCCGAGTACATGTCGTGTAAACGACGGTAAGTGGTGAGAGCGTGTATGAAGGAGTACACCCCTGCAGGGTTAACATGATCTATTCGAATAGCCGCGTCCGCGGTAAAGGACTACTTGGTTGCCTATACAGTTCATAGACAAGTAAACGGAAACTGTTAAAAGCCTCAAGATAAGTGTGAGTGCCGAGGATGGCTCTTCCGTGGGAAGGCGGAGGTGGATCCTCGGTAGTGTATTGAAGTGGTGAGTAGTGGACTCGTGTGCGAAAAATCTTTTCAAGTTGAAGTATCGTAGGATAGTCTAGCCAAGAGTCAAAGCTGGCTTGCTGCAATAACTCCACCAACCCTTGTTGATACTAAGCATGTATGTAGGATCTGATGTAAGTCTTGCTGAGTACCTTTGTACTCATGTTGCTATAATCTACATTTTTACAGAAGACGCTGCAACCCCTTCTGATGGGTTCTATGTAGACGTTGACATCAACGAGTAGGCTAAAGACCCAGGTGGTGACCCTGAGCTTGTGAAGGACCTTGTAGTATAGCTAGGCTTCCCAAGCCTCTTTTATTTTACTAGTTGTCTGTACTCAGACAAGCTACTTCCGCTGCTGGCTTGTATGACTGTATGACTTGTATGTTGGGTCGTGAGACCCGTACCTTCGTGTATGTTATGTATGGCTCCCTGAGCCTTAAATAAAGTACTTGTGTCGTAGAGTCATGTTGTGATGCTTCGTTGTATTTGCACATATCGAGCATATTGTGTGTATGATTGAAATGCTTGGTATGTGTGGGATCTGACTATCTAGTTGTTTATCTTTAGTAGCCTCTCTTACCGGGAAATGTCTCCTAGTGTTACCGCTGAGCCATGGTAGCTTGCTACTGCTCTGGAACACTTAGGCTGGCCGGCATGTGTCCTTCTTCGTTCC
>NW_021299554.1:0-2018 GCF_002162155.2 Triticum dicoccoides
CGACAGGAGAGCCGCCACAAAGACCGAGACCCACCTACGCTATCATGAACACAAGAGAAAGAGTTAAAGTCTCCATCCGCATCTCCCTCATCGACCCAGATCGCGTTGGACTGGTGGAACTCATGATGCGGCTGAGCGGGGGTGCTTTCATGGGTGTTCCTCACCGCAGTTGACGTCGAGTTGGTGCACGTGCTCGCCAAGAGCCGGGTGTCCCCACTCCCCGACTCCCCCTTCGGCCGCGGTGCTGATGTTGGGGAACGTAGTAATTTCAAAAAAATTCCTACGCACGCGCAAGGATCATGGTGATGCATAGCAATGAGAGGGGAGAGTGTAGTCCACGTACCCTCATAGACCGAAAGCGGAAGCGTTAGAACAATGTGGTTGATGTAGTCGTACGTCTTCACGATCCGACCGATCCAAGTATCGAACGTACGACACCTCCGAGTTCAGCACACGTTCAGCTCGATGACGATCCCTAGACTCCGATCCAGCAGGGTGTCGGGGATGAGTTCCGTCAGCACGACGGCATGGTGACAATGATGATGTTCTACCGACGCAGGGCTTCGCGTAAGCACCGCAACGATATGACCGAGGTGGAATATGGTGGAGGGGGCACCGCACACGGCTAAGGAACAATCATGAAGATCAACTTGTGTGTCTTGGGGTGCCCCCCTGGCCCCGTATGTAAAGGAGGGAGGGGGTTGCGGCCGGCCCCCTAGGGGTGCGCCTGGAGGAGTCCTACTCCCACCGGGAGTAGGACTCCCTCCTCTTGCCTTGTTGGAGAAGGAAAGGGGGAAGGGGAATGAGGAAAGGGGGGCGCCGCCCCCCCCTTCAATGTGCTATTAGGACTAGGGGGGAGGGGGCACGCGGCCTGCCCTCCTCTTCTCCCTCATGGCCCATGTAGGCCCATTAACCCCCGGGGGGTTCCGGTAAACCCCCGGTACTCCGGTAAAATCCCGATTTCACCCAGAACGATTTCGACATCCAAATATAGGCTTCCAATATATCAATCTTTATGTCTCGACCATTTCGAGACTCCTCGTCATGTCCGTGATCATATCCGGGACTCCGGACAACCTTCGATACATCAAAACTTATAAACTAATAATAAAACTGTCATCGTAACATTAAGCGTGCGGACCCTATGGGTTCGAGAACTATGTAGACATGACCTAGAACGGTTTCCTGTCAATAACCAATAGCGGGACTTGGATGCTCATATTGTCTCCTACATATTCTACGAAGATCTTTATCGGTCAAACCGCATAACAACATACGTTGTTCCCTTTGTCATCGGTATGTTACTTGCCCGAGATTCGATCGTCGGTATCCAATACCTAGTTCAATCTCATTATCGGCAAGTATCTTTACTTGTTACGTAATGCATCATTCCGTAACCAACTCATTGGCCACATTGCTTGCAAGGCTTATAGTGATGTGCATTACCGAGAGGGCCCAGAGATACCTCTCCGACAATCGGAGTGACAAATCTTAATCTCAAAATATGCCAACTCAACATGTACCTTCGGAGACACCTTAGAGCTCCTTTATAATCACCCAGTTACGTTGTGATGTTTGGTAGCAGACAAAGTGTTCCTCCGGTAAACGGGAGTTGCATAATCTCATAGTTGTAGGAACTTTGTATAAGTCATGAAGAAAGCAATAGCTACATACTAAACGATCAAGTGCTAGGCTAACAGAATGGGTCATGTCAATCACATCATTCTCCTAATGATGTGATCCCGTTAATCAAATGACAACACATGTCTATGGTTAGGAAACATAACCATCTTTGATTCACGAGCTAGTCAAGTAGAGGCATACTAGTGACACTATGTTTGTCTATGTATTCACACATGTATTATGTTTCCGGTTAATACAATTCTAGCATGAATAAGAAACATTTATCATGAAATAAGGAAATAAATAATAACTTTATTATTGCCTCTAGGGCATATTTCCTTCAGTCTCCCACTTGCACTAGAGTCAATAATCTAGTTCACACCGCCATGTGATTT
>NW_021299555.1:0-1394 GCF_002162155.2 Triticum dicoccoides
GCAGACGGAGCACCCCCGACACCAGTGGCCACCCGAGGAGCAATGGTGACAAGCTGCACCTTTGGAATGGCAGATGGGTTGGCTGACCACGCCCACAGCCGGAGGCAGGAGGCGTCTTCCTGACGCAGGGTGGCAATGTCGAAATAGTGGACGAAAGTGTCTGGACCAAGCACCTGAGCTGCAACTGAATCAGACCAGGCGTTGAGGGGGATGCTCTCGATGCAGAGGTGGACGTGATAGTTGGCGCAAATCACATCAGAATGAGCATCGAGACGCCAGTTGGAGGAATGCAGGTCGAGGTCGTTGTGCCGGAAGCGCCGAGCCGTCGTGACCCTGTCACGCTGATGCTGGTAGCTGAACAGAGCAAAGAAGTCTTCAGGAAAGTGAGGAACCACTTTGACATCCTTGATCCCGAACTGCTCATCAAGAGCCTCTTTGATCTCAGCGGCGCTGACAGCCGGCCTGTTCCCTCCAAGCCAGATGAGGGCGCCCAGCGACGCCAAGCCTGCTTCGTTGGCCTCCATCTCCGGGGTGGAGATGATCACCACGCGCCCCTCCTCGGGGCGCAGCGACGGGTCGCCGACGCGGGGTTCCCGTCGGGGCTCCCGCCGTGACATGGCACACGACGAGGGAGCTGCCGGAGGTGACGGCAGGCCGAGCGGCACCGCCGCAGCAGCTTCAGGAGGCGATGCAGGGGACAAAGGGGAGGGTGAGAGAGCGTTGGTGCAGCCCCTCGCCTTATGTCCAAAACGGCGACAGCGACGGCAAGTGAGAGGATTTCTGCAGTCAACTTGGCAGTGGCCTTTGAGGAGGCAGCGGTGGCATTCACGGTCTTGGAGCTTGACGAAATCCTTGTGGCGAGGAGGGGAATAGGAGCCCGCAGACCTGCGACTTAAATGCCGGTGGTTGGAGCGGCCTTCACGCCACCAGTACGCCGGCCGCACCAAATGCCATTCATCGCTTGAAGAGACCTGCCTTGACTCCTCCCCTGAAGGCGTTGGGCTCGAGGAGGCACTCCATCTTGCTCGCCAGGCACCCGACTTGAATGGAGCAGCAGGCGCGGATTTGAGACAGGGGCGATGCGCGCCATGAATGGGGGGTGGAGGCGTATCTTCCAGCAGCTCCGCATTGAAAGCAAATCTCACCTTGCGTGGCAGGTCAGCAACCTTGGGGGCAGCCACGACGGCCGAAGCCAGGGCAGGGGCGACCTGGGGTCGCAGATCTGGAGCAGCAGCCAGCAGCTGGGGAAAAAGAGATCCCACCAGCTCCGGGCGCAGGAACCTCGGTGACGAGAAGCCAGGAGGGAACCGAGGCGAGGAGGAGGTGCCGAGCGGGGAGCTAGGAGCGGCAGCGGAGGGGGTAGGCGCGGAAGCGGCGGCGGCGGGTGTGGCTGC
>NW_021299556.1:0-1101 GCF_002162155.2 Triticum dicoccoides
GAATGCTTGTATTTGGCTGTAGTCTTAGAAACGTGTGTTTATCCCTTTTTCACTCGGAAGTGAATTATATTTGACATTTAGTCGATTGGTTCTTCACAGAACTCCTGTGATCTTGTGGCTCGCTACTCAGAGCTGGAACAAAAACATACTCAAGTCGAGCTGAGCTTGAGGCTGGTTCAGGAGAAGCTGACAAAGGCAAAGGAGGAGACCGAAGGTATGTTTGGTGAGACCCTGACGACTGCTTTTCCCCTTGCTTGTTTCAGCATCTGATCTTGCTGTAACTTGCAGGTAAGGTAAGGGAGGCCCAGCAGAAGAAAGACCTTGAGCTAGCTGAGAAGATCAAGCTTGCTGACGAGAAGTTAGCTTCAGTTACCAAGCTCGAACAAGACAATACCAATCTGAAAGCTGCTCTTGGGATTGCCAACAAGGAGGTCAGTCGACTGAAAACTAACAAAGCTGCCCTGACCGACCAAGTCAGCAAATTGACTGAGAAGAAAACTGAACTGGAGGCCTTCCTGAGTGGCCTTGCCAAAAAGTTGTTCCTTATGCTTGAAGGTAAATCTCCATGTTTGGCAAATATTTCCAATTGTGGCTTTTTCCATTCGACTATCTCATTGACTTAGTGATCACCCTTGCAGAATTTTGTCAAAACTTTGAAGAAGAAACCAGCCGACTGGAGCCAAACCTTGACCCCGTCAATTCTCCGGTGAACGACGAAGTTGCCATGGATGTTTTCCGACTGGAGTCTCGTGTTGCAGCTGTCGTGGACTATCTCGCAAGGCTGAAGGCCGCCACATCTCGCATCGACTCGACGCTCTGGCCTGAGGAGACACTTCAGAATGACCTTGAGTCGCTGATGGCCCGCTTGAACACGATCCCTGGTCGAGTGCAGGAGTGGAAGAAGTCCTCGGCTCGGTGTGGTGCAGATGTCGCTCTGTGTCTGGCCCGAGTCCACTGCAAAGATGCGCGAGAAGAGAAGCTGGCGGCCCTTCGGGTGGCCAATACCAAGAAGCACGACTTCAGATCCTTTATGGAAACTTTCCTTGCAGCTGCCACTCGGATCGCCGACGGGATTGACCTTGATGAATTTGTCGCACCTTC
>NW_021299557.1:0-1304 GCF_002162155.2 Triticum dicoccoides
TCTTATACCTCTTGACGTGGGCACGAGCCTGAAATCCCAATTTCAGCCCTCGAAACATCTCATATGTTCCGCGACGTTTCGAAAACGTCTTTGGTGCCTCTACTTAAACCATTTAATTGAACTATCACGTAGTTATCAAAACGTGTATGTCCGATGTTCGCAACATTGACAAACGACGTTGGGGTTCAGCACACTGAGCGGTGCATTAAGGACATAAGCTTTCTACTGATCGCATAATCGCTACTATCAACTTTCAACTATATTTTCTCTAGGAACATATCTAAACAGTGGAACTAAAGCGCGAGCTTACGACATAATTTGCAAAAGGTCTTTTGACTATGTTCAGGATAATTAAGTTCATCTTATGAACTCCCACTTAGATAGACATCCCTCTGGTCATCTAAGTGATCACATGATCCGAGTCAACTAGGCCATGTCCGATCATCACGTGAGACGGACTAGTCATCATCGGTGAACATATTCATGTTGATCGTATCTACCATACGACTCATGCTCGACCTTTCGGTCTCCGTGTTCCGAGGCCATGTCTGCACATGCTAGGCTCATCAAGTTAACCCTAAGTGTTTTCGTTGTGTAAAACTGTCTTACACCCGTTGTATGTGAACGTAAGAATCCATCACACCCGATCATCACGTGGTGCTTAGAAGCGACGAACTGTAGCAACGGTGCACAGTTAGGGGAGAACACTTCTTGAAATTTTGTAAGGGATCATCTTATTTACTACCGTCGTTCTAAGCAAACAAGATGCATAAACATGATAAACATCGCATGCAATCAAATAGTGACATGATATGGCCAATATCATTTTGCTCCTTCTGATCTTCATCTTCGGGGCTCCATGATCATCATCGTCACCGGCACGACACCATGATCTCCATCATCATGATCTCCATCATCGTGTCTTCATGAAGTTGTCACGCCAACGACTACTTCTACTTCTATGACTAACGCGTTTAGCAATAAAGTAAAGTAGTTTACATGGCGTTCTTCAATGACACGCAGGTCATACAATAAATAAAGACAACTCCTATGGCTCCTGCCGGTTGTCATACTCATCGACATGCAAGTCGTGAATCCTATTACAAGAACATGATCAATCTCATACATCACATATCATTCATCACATTCTTCTTGGCCATATCACATCACATAGCATACCCTGCAAAAACAAGTTAGACGTCCTCTAATTGTTGTTGCATGTTTTACGTGGCTGCTATGGGTTTCTAGCAAGAACGTTTCTTACCTACGCAAGACCACAACGTGATATGCCAATTGCTATTTAC
>NW_021299558.1:0-2682 GCF_002162155.2 Triticum dicoccoides
TAACGAGATTGAACAAGGTATTGGATACCGACGATCGAATCTCGGGCAAGTAACATACCGATAGACAAAGGGAATTGAATACGGGATTGATTAAGTCCTTGACATCGTGGTTCATCCGATGAGATCATCGTGGAACATGTGGGAGCCATCATGGGTATCCAGATCCCGCTGTTGGTTATTGACCGGAGAACGTCTCGGTTATGTCTACATGTCTCCCGAACCCGTAGGGTCTACACACTTAAGGTTCGATGACGCTAGGGTTATAAAGGAAGTTTGTATGTGGTTACCGAATGTTGTTCGGAGTCCCGGATGAGATCCCGGACGTCACGAGGAGTTCCGGAATGGTCCGGAGGTAAAGATTTATATATGGGAAGTCCTATTTTGGCCACCGGAAAATGTTCGGGATTTTTCGGTATTGTACCGGGAAGGTTCTAGAAGGTTCCGAAGTGGGGCCCACCTGCATGGGGAGACCCACATGGACGTGGGTAGTGGGGGCAAGGCCCCACACCCCTGGTCAAGGAGCACCAAGATCCCCTCTTAGAAGGAATAAGATCATATCCCGAAGGGATAAGATCAAGATCCCTAAAAAGGGGGGATAACAATCGGTGGGGAAGGAAATAATGAGATTTCTTTCCTCCCACCTTGGCCAACGCCCCAATGGACTTGGAGGGCAAGAAACCAGCCCCTCCACCCCTATATATAGTGGGGAGGCGCATAGGAGCTATAGACGAAGTTCTGGCACAGCCCTACCTCTCTTCCTACTCCTCCTCTCCCATGGTGCTTGGCGAAGCCCTGCTGGATTGCCACGCTCCTCCACCACCACCACGCTGTTGTGCTGCTGTTGGATGGAGTCTTCCTCAACCTCTCCCTCTCTCCTTGCTGGATCAAGGCGTGGGAGACGTCACCGGGCTGTACGTGTGTTGAACGCGGAGGTGCCGTCCGTTCGGCACTAGGATCATCGGTGATTTGAATCACGACGAGTACGACTCCATCAACCCCGTTCACTTGAACGCTTCCGCTTAGCGATCTACAAGGGTATGTAGATGCACTCTCTTTCTACTCGTTGCTGGTCTCTCCATAGATAGATCTTGGTGACACGTAGGAAAATTTTGAATTTCTGCTACGTTCCCCAACAAGTCCACCATACCTACCTATGGATTGAGTAAGATACTTCAAGTAAGTTGTCATGTTGCAAGCAATAAAATTGCTCTCTAAATATGTATGACTTATTAGTGCGGAGAAAATAAGCTTTATATGATCGTGTGATATGGAAGTAATAAAAGCGACGGACTGCATAATAAAGGTTCATATCACAAGTGGCAATATAAAGTGACGTTCTTTTGCATTAAGATTTTGTGCATCCAACCCTAAAAGCACATGACAACCTCTGGTTCCCTCTGCGAAGGGCCTATCTTTTACTTTATGTCTTTATATTATGCAAGAGTCAAGGTGATCTTCACCTTTCCCTTTTTCATTTTATCCTTTGGCAAGCACCTCCTGTTGGAACAATCCTGATACATATATCCAATTGGATGCAAGTTAGCATGAACTATTATTGTTGACATCACCCAAAGGTGAATACGTTGGGAGGCAACACAATAAGCCCCTATCTTTCTCAGTGTCTGATTAAAACTTCATAACCATAAGTATTGCGTGAGTGTTAGCAATTGTAGAAGACTATATGATAGTTGAGTATGTGGACTTGCTAAAAAGCTCTATTCTTGACTCTTTCTGATGTTATGATAAATTGCAATTGCTTCAATGACTGAGATTATAGTTTGTTAGTTCTCAATGAAGTTTATGTTCCATACTTGACATTGTGAATAGATTGTTACTTGAGCATAAGAAATCATATGACAAAATCTATATATGTTGTTGTTATAGGAATGATCATGATCCCCTCATGTCCGTATTTTATTTTTATCGACACCTCTATCTCTAAACATGTGGACATATTTTTCGATTTCGGCTTCCGCTTGAGGACAAGCGAGGTTTAAGCTTGGGGGAGTTGATACGTCCATTTTGCATCATGTTTTTATATCAATTTATTGCATTATGGGTTGTTATTACACGTTATGTCACAATACTTAGGGCTATTCTCTCTTATTTTACAAGGTTTACCATCAAGAGGGAGAATGTCGGCAGCTGGGATTCTGGCTGGAAAAGGAGCAAATATTGGAAACCTATTCTGCACAGCTCCAAAAATCCTGAAACTCCACGGAAGTTATTTTTGGAATTAATAAGAATTATTAAGCAAAGAAAATACTAGAGGGGGTCCACACCCTGTCCAGGAGGGTGGGGGCGTGCCCCTGGCTCCTGGGCCCCCTGGTGGCCCTCCGGTGCCCATCTTCTACTATATGAAGGCTTTTACCCTGGAAAAAAAATCAGAAGCAAGCTTACAGGACGAAACTCCGCCGCCACGAGGCGGAACCTTGGCGGAACCAATCTAGGGCTCCGGCAAAGCTGTTCTGCTGGGGAAACTTCCCCCCGGGAGTGGGAAATCATCACCATCATCATCACCAACGATCCTCTCATCAGGAGGGGGTCAATCTCCATCAACATCTTCACCAACACCATCTCCTCTCAAAATCCTAGTTCATCTCTTGTATCCAATCTTGTATCAAAACCACAAATTGGTACCTGTGGGTTGCTAGTAGTGTTGATTACTCCTTGTAGTTGATG
>NW_021299559.1:0-1875 GCF_002162155.2 Triticum dicoccoides
CAACATATATAGATTTTGTCATATGATTTCTTATGCTCAAGTAACAATCTATTCACAATGTCAAGTATGGAACATAAACTTCATTGAGAACTAACAAACTATAATCTCAGTCATTGAAGCAATTGCAATTTATCATAACATCAGAAAGAGTCAAGAATAGAGCTTTTTAGCAAGTCCACATACTCAACTATCATATAGTCTTCTACAATTGCTAACACTCACGCAATACTTATGGTTATGAAGTTTTAATCAGACACTGAGAAAGATAGGGGCTTATTGTGTTGCCTCCCAACGTATTCACCTTTGGGTGATGTCAACAATAATAGTTCATGCTAACTTGCATCCAATTGGATATATGTATCAGGATTGTTCCAACAGGAGGTGCTTGCCAAAGGATAAAATGAAAAAGGGAAAGGTGAAGATCACCTTGACTCTTGCATAATATAAAGACATAAAGTAAAAGATAGGCCCTTCGCAGAGGGAACCAGAGGTTGTCATGTGCTTTTAGGGTTGGATGCACAAAATCTTAATGCAAAAGAACGTCACTTTATATTGCCACTTGTGATATGAACCTTTATTATGCAGTCCGTCGCTTTTATTACTTCCATATCACACGATCATATAAAGCTTATTTTCTCCGCACTAATAATTCATACATATTTAGAGAGCAATTTTATTGCTTGCAACATGACAACTTACTTGAAGTATCTTACTCAATCCATAGGTAGGTATGGTGGACTTGTTGGGGAACGTAGCAGAAATTCAAAATTTTCCTACGTGTCACCAAGATCTATCTATGGAGAGACCAGCAACGAGTAGAAAGAGAGTGCATCTACATACCCTTGTAGATCGCTAAGCGGAAGCGTTCAAGTGAATGGGGTTGATGGAGTCGTACTCGTCGTGATTCAAATCACCGATGATCCTAGTGCCGAACGGACGGCACCTCCGCGTTCAACACACGTACAGCCCGGTGACGTCTCCCACGCCTTGATCCAGCAAGGAGAGAGGGAGAGGTTGAGGAAGACTCCATCCAACAGCAGCACAACAGCGTGGTGGTGGTGGAGGAGCGTGGCAATCCAGCAGGGCTTCGCCAAGCACCATGGGAGAGGAGGAGTAGGAAGAGAGGTAGGGCTGTGCCAGAACTTCGTCTATAGCTCCTATGCGCCTCCCCACTATATATAGGGGTGGAGGGGCTGGTTTCTTGCCCTCCAAGTCCATTGGGGCGTTGGCCAAGGTGGGAGGAAAGAAATCTCATTATTTCCTTCCCCACCGATTGTTATCCCCCCTTTTTAGGGATCTTGATCTTATCCCTTCGGGATATGATCTTATTCCTTCTAAGAGGGGATCTTGGTGCTCCTTGACCAGGGGTGTGGGGCCTTGCCCCCACTACCCACGTCCATGTGGGTCTCCCCATGCAGGTGGGCCCCACTTCGGAACCTTCTAGAACCTTCCCGGTACAATACCGAAAAATCCCGAACATTTTCCGGTGGCCAAAATAGGACTTCCCATATATAAATCTTTACCTCCGGACCATTCCGGAACTCCTCGTGACGTCCGGGATCTCATCCGGGACTCCGAACAACATTCGGTAACCACATACAAACTTCCTTTATAACCCTAGCGTCATCGAACCTTAAGTGTGTAGACCCTACGGGTTCGGGAGACATGTAGACATAACCGAGACGTTCTCCGGTCAATAACCAACAGCGGGATCTGGATACCCATGATGGCTCCCACATGTTCCACGATGATCTCATCGGATGAACCACGATGTCAAGGACTTAATCAATCCCGTATTCAATTCCCTTTGTCTATCGGTATGTTACTTGCCCGAGATTCGATCGTCGGTATCCAATACCTTGTTCAATCTCGTTA
>NW_021299560.1:0-1116 GCF_002162155.2 Triticum dicoccoides
ACCACCAAAATTTGTGTATCAGCTTGTTAATGTGCTCACATAACCCTCGTGGGAGTTTAAAACATGACATGGAGTATAGCAGCATAGCTTGTGCAATTAATTTGCTGAGGACCTCCTCCCCCCTGCTGACAATAGTTTTTCCATCCATCCTTTTACCTTGTTCCAAACTATGTCCTTAAGGAACTTGAATGCACCATTCATGGAGCTACCAACATCAGATCGTATTCCCAAGTATCTACAGATAGGGGCTCATTTGGGACATGTAGAGCACCTTTAACTTCATCTCTTAAACTAGAAGGACATCCTACTCTGACAAGTTTCCCATTTGAGCAGAGGCATTGCAATAGCACTCTAGAAGGGAATACAACTCGTTATCTCCTTCAACACTGGTCTTGAAAAATAGCAGGCTAGCATCTATGAAAAGAAATTGGTTAACCAGCGGAGCCGATGTCGCCACTTTAATTCCACCAAGGTGTGATGATTCATTCTTATTTTTTAAGAGGCACGAAAGGCCTCCACTGGCAGCAATAACGAATAAAGAGAAATGGGCTCTCCTGTGTAATTCCCCTGGTTGGCTTGAATTCTTCGAACTTGCCACCATGGAAAACAATGGAAAACCTTACTGAAGTTACCAATCTCATGATCAAGGATACCCAAGTTGGTGCAAAACCTACGTTGGTCATTGGCTTCTTGCTAGTTCCACTCAACACGATCATAGGCTTTCATCATATCCAATTTTACTGCACAAAATATGTTTTTCTTCGCCTTATCTCTCTTCATAAAATGAAGACACTCATAGGCTATAATGACATTATCAGTAATGAGACAGTCGGGAACAACAGCTGAGTGTGCCCCCGATATAATTTCAGGCAATATATGTTTCAGTCGATTAGATGTATCCGTCAAAGCAACTTTGTAAAGGACGTTGCATGGGCTAAAAGGTCTGAACTAGGAAAGTTGAGTTAGATCTTATACCTGAATAATTTTCCTGCAATGCATGAACAATTTTTCATATGCGTGAAATATTTTCCCTAATGGTCATTTACATCGACCGAAGGTCATTAACATAGGCTGATGGATGAGGACGCTTGGAGGGAAATGGAAAAACAAACTCTC
>NW_021299561.1:0-929 GCF_002162155.2 Triticum dicoccoides
GGTCTGGTTCATCTGGGTGATGGGCTAGAGTGAAATGTTTATGTCGGTAATGAGAGTGGTGTGGTGAACACGATTTGGTAAAGGTATCGATGAGAGGCCATGTAGGAGTACATGGTGGGTTGTTTCATTGAAGCCGACCTTAAGCACTGAGATCTGTATGTGTGATTTAAGAATCAGCTACTACCATGCATTGGGCCCGAAACCAATGGACCCTCTCGGCTTCTTATTCACCCTAGTTCTCCGTCCAGGAGTTGCAAGTAGTTTCTGGTGTTTGTAGCCTACTGGAGGCCGTGGACAGCGCTGGCCGTAGGGGTGGGCTGTGATGCGGTAGGTACGTGGCACGGTGTACCGAATACCCGTTAGGTATCTCGGGAACCCTGTTCACATCGTTCGGGGCCGTATGGGAAACCTCGGCCGGACTCCCTGCGGATGGAACCTGGATAGGCGATAAACCTGGACTGGAGGCTTAGGTGATTAGGTAGGTCATGGCCGACACCCACGTTGGGCTTCCGCTTGAAGGTTGCCGAGTACATGTCGTGTAAACGACGGTAAGTGGTGAGAGCGTGTATGAAGAAGTACACCCCTGCAGGGTTAACATGATCTATTCGAATAGCCGCGTCCGCGGTAAAGGACTACTTGGTTGCTTATACAGTTCATAGACAAGTAAATGGAAACTGTTAAAAGCCTCAAGATAAGTGTGAGTGCCGAGGATGGCTCTTCCGTAGGAAGACGGAGGCGGATCCTCGGTAGTGTATTGAATTGGTGAGTAGTGGACTCGTGTGCGCAAAACCATTTCAAGTTGGAGTATCGTAGGATAGTCTAGCCAAGAGTCAAAGCTGGCTTGCTGCAATAACTCCACCAACCCTTCTTGATACTAAGCATGTATGTAGGATCTGATGTAAGTCTTGCTGAGTACCTTTGTACTCATG
>NW_021299562.1:0-1116 GCF_002162155.2 Triticum dicoccoides
ACCACCAAAATTTGTGTATCAGCTTGTTAATGTGCTCACATAACCCTCGTGGGAGTTTAAAACATGACATGGAGTATAGCAGCATAGCTTGTGCAATTAATTTGCTGAGGACCTCCTCCCCCCTGCTGACAATAGTTTTTCCATCCATCCTTTTACCTTGTTCCAAACTATGTCCTTAAGGAACTTGAATGCACCATTCATGGAGCTACCAACATCAGATCGTATTCCTAAGTATCTACAGATAGGGGCTCATTTGGGACATGTAGAGCACCTTTAACTTCATCTCTTAAACTAGAAGGACATCCTACTCTGACAAGTTTCCCATTTGAGCAGAGGCATTGCAATAGCACTCTAGAAGGGAATACAACTCGTTATCTCCTTCAACACTGGTCTTGAAAAATAGCAGGCTAGCATCTATGAAAAGAAATTGGTTAACCAGCGGAGCCGATGTCGCCACTTTAATTCCACCAAGGTGTGATGATTCATTCTTATTTTTTAAGAGGCACGAAAGGCCTCCACTGGTAGCAATAACGAATAAAGAGAAATGGGCTCTCCTGTGTAATTCCCCTGGTTGGCTTGAATTCTTCGAACTTGCCACCATGGAAAACAATGGAAAACCTTACTGAAGTTACCAATCTCATGATCAAGGATACCCAAGTTGGTGCAAAACCTACGTTGGTCATTGGCTTCTTGCTAGTTCCACTCAACACGATCATAGGCTTTCATCATATCCAATTTTACTGCACAAAATATGTTTTTCTTCGCCTTATCTCTCTTCATAAAATGAAGACACTCATAGGCTATAATGACATTATCAGTAATGAGACAGTCGGGAACAACAGCTGAGTGTGCCCCCGATATAATTTCAGGCAATATATGTTTCAGTCGATTAGATGTATCCGTCAAAGCAACTTTGTAAAGGACGTTGCATGGGCTAAAAGGTCTGAACTAGGAAAGTTGAGTTAGATCTTATACCTGAATAATTTTCCTGCAATGCATGAACAATTTTTCATATGCGTGAAATATTTTCCCTAATGGTCATTTACATCGACCGAAGGTCATTAACATAGGCTGATGGATGAGGACGCTTGGAGGGAAATGGAAAAACAAACTCTC
>NW_021299563.1:0-1154 GCF_002162155.2 Triticum dicoccoides
TCGAGAGGCTCGACGGAGTGGTGGAACGTGGGTGGATGCAATTTGATAAAATCACTGAGTGACACCACGTTAGTCCTCTGATGGTGTGCTGTGTTCTGTTCAATACGCTCCAACAAACGGTTGGTCTCCCGCTTGTTTCTCTCAGCTTCCATCATAACCTCGGCTAGGGAAGGAGGATGAGGCAGATTTGCATCCCTGACTTCACTGCCTTCGGCCTGCTCTTGAGGAGCAGGGTTAGCGCGCGTGTTGACCATCCTAGGTAAACAAGACAATGATTTAGTCAGGATGATAAAATTCCGACATAGGATATAAAATGTAAGGTATAACTCGAAATGCAAGATGATCATCCGTATGACATGGTAGATACAGAAACTGCTTCTTTATTCCATCGTCATACACACCATACAGGGTTTAGTACAAGACCAAACAAGGTACTATTACGGTGAAAAGAGGATTACATCTCATCGGAGGCATTCCAAGCTCCTATACATTATTTTTCTACACCTCCGGAAAGAGTACAAACTAGGTCATATCCCACGAGTCAGGCGGGACGATAGACGACACAGCTAGTGCGAACTAGTGTTACTACCACTAACTCAGACCGATCCGTAGTAGTCCTCGTAGAAGTCACCTCCATAGCCTGGAAGCTCAACATGATCATCCGGAAACAGACGATCTCACGGAGCTTGTGGACCATAGGGGCTAGGATGAGGCCTTGGACCAACAGACGGTGGCCTGCGGGGACCGCGAGGTGGGGTGATGCCTCCTACATCACGCCAACCCATCACGTCTGGCAGAGCAGATCTCACAGGATAGAGATCGCGCATATCTGAATATCCAGCTTGCACCGCCGGTGCAAACCGAGTCAAAGTAGCCCAGTGGTCAGCACGGGTATTGAAGAGCTCTAACCTCAAGGCCCGATTTTCACGGTCCTTATCCTCGAGCATCTCAGCAGTGGTGCGAGTCCGTGAATCCTCCTGAGTGGGGTCAGCATAGATAGCCTGGAGATACCCTTGTGCTCCCGGAAGTGATCCTGGCATATACCGGAAATCAGAGTCCCGAAATAGACCAGACCTGACTCGCATGATGGTCATCATAGAGTAGGCGGCATCCTGCACAGCCATCTCAATAGTAACCCCGAGTCCATAGGAGCA
>NW_021299564.1:0-1996 GCF_002162155.2 Triticum dicoccoides
GTACTAATGTTGATTGCATTTGTAATGATGATTGCACTAGTTATGATGAAAATGTCTCCTATAAGCATGTCAATTTTTGTGGAGTGCATCGGGTTTGCAAGTACACACCAAATAGGGAAGATAGATATTGCAAGAGGCATAAGAATTTAGAAACTAAATGGTTGCAAGAAAGGCTAGATGTTTGTGCTGAAAATTTAAAATTTCTTCAGCGTACTTGTGAACTTTGTAATGAACGTGATCATTTCACTCTCCAATGCAAATTGTTTCATGATCGAATCGTGTCCAAAAATTGTGATGATTTTATTTCCCTTGCACATCATAAAGAACTTAGTTTGCTTTTGGGTTATGAAGAAATGAATTGTTTAACTAAGAATCTTCCAAAATTTTCCCTTAAAAAGTTCTTGATTTTGATATAGAGGAAATTTATATGTATTGTGCGGTGAATTGCATTGAAAATCCTTATATTGCCAATTACACAAAGAAAAGAAAGCAAATAGGAGATGATGAGAATACTAATGAAAGGGAAGAGACTTCCCAATATCCTCCTATTATTTCTTATGATGAATCAGGTAACGAGGAGGAGCTTTCTATTCAACCAATCTCATTAATAAGGAGCTCAAAGAAGAGGGTTAAACCCACACATGATGTGAAGAAGAAAAAGAAAAAACGGAGAAGCAAAAGCAAAAGGGTATCCCTCCCAAATGATGTTGCTCCTAATACTCATTGTGATGATGATAATTGCTATACTATTGGTGCTATCCATACTATTAATGATGAGAGTGATTATGCTTATGTGAAAAGGCCCAAGCTTGGGGAATCTATGTTTGATGAGCATGACATATTTGGGAATATATTTTATGCAATTAATGTTTGTCCCAAGCTCGGGGATGCTATGTTTAATGAAGATGATATTTTTAGCCTTCCAAGTTTGGATATGCAAAGTTGTTATGATGATAGCATGCCTCTTACCTATGATGATTATATTGATGAAAGTGGGTTTGGAAGAGTGTCAACTTTAGGAAGTAATGATCTCACTATTTGGGAGGATGTTGAATCTTATTGTGATTAATATGAAAGTGGATTTGGAAGAGTTCCAACTTTATTTAGTGATGATTCCTCTATCTTGGAAGAGGTTTCAATCGATTATGATGAGAACAAAGTTCCTACTTATGATGATTATTGTGATAAAACTTCTGCTATAAAAAGTAGTGATGATTATATTTATAAAACTTGTCATGATTATGATTACCCTTTTTCTGAACATTACTCTTTTAATGTGGAAACAATTTATAGTATTCAAGTCTCTTATGATACTCCCACCATTCCAAATGAGAAGAACTTTGCTTATGTGGAGAGTAGTAAATTTTCTATGCTTGTATATCATGAAAAGAATGCTTTAGTGCTAGTTATATTGTTGAATTCATTCATGATTCTACTGAAAATTACTATGAGGGAGGAATATATGCTTGTAGGAATTGCAATAATATCAAGTTTCCTCTCTATGTGCTTCATGTTTTTAAGTTATGCTTGTTTTGCTTTCCTATGCTAGTTGATTATTGTTCGCATAAGTTGTTTGCTAACAAAATCCTTATGCATAGGAAGTGGGTTAGGCTTAAAGGTGCTAGTCATATTATTCATGATGCTCTCTTTATGTTTCAGTTCTTATCTTTTATGCGAGCATCATTGAAATCATCATGCCTAGCTAGGGGCATTAAACGTTAGTGCTTATTGGGAGGCAACCCAATTTTACTTTTGTTCCTTGCTTTTTGTTCCTGTTTAGTAATAAATAGTTCATCTAGCCTCTGGTTAGATGTGGTTTTATGTTTTAATCAGCGTTTGTGCCAAGTAGAACCTTTGGGAAGACTTGGGTGAAGTCTATATGATCTTGCTGTAAAAACCAGAAAGTTTAGTGCTCACGAGAATTGCTGCCATTTTTTCCTGGAGAGTGCTTTTAGGTTGATTATTTTTGCAGATGGTTAATAGACAAATTCCTATG
>NW_021299565.1:0-1742 GCF_002162155.2 Triticum dicoccoides
GGGCGCTTTTACGTGTCGGTCATCAACACTCACATTTTTGGCTGATTCTGGTCCGTTTCGTGCACTATTACTCACCGTTTTGGGGCCCCAGAGTGATTTCCATGATCGACGATTCTTGGGGTGCGTTTACGTGTCCGTCGTCAACACTCACAGTTTGTCCAATTTTGACCCATTTTGTTGACTATTACTCACCATTTTGGCTCCCAAAGCGGTTTCCATAGTTATTGAACCTCAAGGTGCGCTTATGTGTCGGTCATCAACACTCGTAATTTTGGCCAATTCTGGCTCATTTCCTGGACTATTGCTCACTGTTTTGGTTTCCCAAAGCGAGTTCCTCGATTGACGATCCCCGGGTGTGTTTATGTGTGTGTCGTCAACACTCATAGTTTTGTCCAATTTTGGCCGTTTTCATGGACTATTACTCACCGTTTTGGGGCCCCGAAGTGATTTCCATAGTTGTTGAACCCGAGGGTGCGATTATGTTTTCGTCAACAGAACTCACAAGTTTGGCCGATTCTGGCCCGTTTCATGGACTGTAACTGACTGTTTGGGGTCCCAGAGTGATTTCCATGATTGACGAAGCCCAGGGTGCGATTACGTGTAGGTCATCAACACTCGCAATTTTAGCCGATTCTGGCCCGTTTTTTGGACTATTAATAACTGTTTTGCGATCCAGAGTGATCTCCACGATTGGAAAACCCCGGGTGCATTTATGTGTCGGTCATCAACACACAATTTTTGCTGATTCTGGCCCGTTTCGTGGATTATTACTCACTATTTCGGGTCCCAAAGTGATTTCCACGACATACGAACCCTGGGGCGCTTTTACGTGTCGGTCATCAACACTCACATTTTTGGCTGATTCTGGTCCGTTTCGTGCACTATTACTCACCGTTTTGGGGCCCAGAGTGATTTCCATGATTGACCATTCTCGGGGTGCGTTTACGTGTCCGTCGTCAACACTCACAGTTTTGTCCAATTTTGACCCATTTTGTTGACTATTACTCACCATTTTGGGTCCCAAAGCGGTTTCCACAGTTATTGAACCCCAAGGTGCGCTTATGTGTCGGTCATCAACACTCGTAATTTTGGCCAATTCTGGCTCATTTCCTGGACTATTGATCACTGTTTTGGTTTCCCAAAGCGAGTTCCTCGATTGACGATCCCCGGGTGTGTTTACGTGTGCGTCGTCAACACTCTCAGTTTTGTCCAATTCTGGCCGTTTTCATGGACTATTACTCACCGTTTTGGGTCCCCGAAGTGATTGACATAGTTGTTGAACCCCAGGGTGCGATTACGTTTTGGTCAACAACACTCGCAAGTTTGGCCGATTCTGGACCGTTTCGTGGACTGTAACTGACTGTTTGGGGTCCCAGAGTGATTTCCATGATTGACGAAGCCCAGGGTGCGATTACGTGTAGGTCATCAACACTCGCAATTTTAGCCGATTCTTGCCCGTTTTGTGGACTATTAATCACTGTTTTGGGATCCGGAGTGATCTCCACGATTAGAAAACCCAGGGTGCGTTTATGTGTCGGTCATCAACACACAATTTTTGCTGATTCTGGCCCGTTTCGTGGATTATTACTCACTGTTTCGGGTCCCAAAGTGATTTCCACGACATACGAACCCTGGGGCGCTTTTACGTGTCGGTCATCAACACTCACATTTTTGGCTGATTCTGGTCCGTTTCGTGCACTATTACTCACCGTTTTGGGGCCCCAGAGTGATTTCCATGATTG
>NW_021299566.1:0-1742 GCF_002162155.2 Triticum dicoccoides
GGGCGCTTTTACGTGTCGGTCATCAACACTCACATTTTTGGCTGATTCTGGTCCGTTTCGTGCACTATTACTCACCGTTTTGGGGCCCCAGAGTGATTTCCATGATCGACGATTCTTGGGGTGCGTTTACGTGTCCGTCGTCAACACTCACAGTTTGTCCAATTTTGACCCATTTTGTTGACTATTACTCACCATTTTGGCTCCCAAAGCGGTTTCCATAGTTATTGAACCTCAAGGTGCGCTTATGTGTCGGTCATCAACACTCGTAATTTTGGCCAATTCTGGCTCATTTCCTGGACTATTGCTCACTGTTTTGGTTTCCCAAAGCGAGTTCCTCGATTGACGATCCCCGGGTGTGTTTATGTGTGTGTCGTCAACACTCATAGTTTTGTCCAATTTTGGCCGTTTTCATGGACTATTACTCACCGTTTTGGGGCCCCGAAGTGATTTCCATAGTTGTTGAACCCGAGGGTGCGATTATGTTTTCGTCAACAGAACTCACAAGTTTGGCCGATTCTGGCCCGTTTCATGGACTGTAACTGACTGTTTGGGGTCCCAGAGTGATTTCCATGATTGACGAAGCCCAGGGTGCGATTACGTGTAGGTCATCAACACTCGCAATTTTAGCCGATTCTGGCCCGTTTTTTGGACTATTAATAACTGTTTTGCGATCCAGAGTGATCTCCACGATTGGAAAACCCCGGGTGCATTTATGTGTCGGTCATCAACACACAATTTTTGCTGATTCTGGCCCGTTTCGTGGATTATTACTCACTATTTCGGGTCCCAAAGTGATTTCCACGACATACGAACCCTGGGGCGCTTTTACGTGTCGGTCATCAACACTCACATTTTTGGCTGATTCTGGTCCGTTTCGTGCACTATTACTCACCGTTTTGGGGCCCAGAGTGATTTCCATGATTGACCATTCTCGGGGTGCGTTTACGTGTCCGTCGTCAACACTCACAGTTTTGTCCAATTTTGACCCATTTTGTTGACTATTACTCACCATTTTGGGTCCCAAAGCGGTTTCCACAGTTATTGAACCCCAAGGTGCGCTTATGTGTCGGTCATCAACACTCGTAATTTTGGCCAATTCTGGCTCATTTCCTGGACTATTGATCACTGTTTTGGTTTCCCAAAGCGAGTTCCTCGATTGACGATCCCCGGGTGTGTTTACGTGTGCGTTGTCAACATTCTCAGTTTTGTCCAATTCTGGCCGTTTTCATGGACTATTACTCACCGTTTTGGGTCCCCGAAGTGATTGACATAGTTGTTGAACCCCAGGGTGCGATTACGTTTTGGTCAACAACACTCGCAAGTTTGGCCGATTCTGGACCGTTTCGTGGACTGTAACTGACTGTTTGGGGTCCCAGAGTGATTTCCATGATTGACGAAGCCCAGGGTGCGATTACGTGTAGGTCATCAACACTCGCAATTTTAGCCGATTCTTGCCCGTTTTGTGGACTATTAATCACTGTTTTGGGATCCGGAGTGATCTCCACGATTAGAAAACCCAGGGTGCGTTTATGTGTCGGTCATCAACACACAATTTTTGCTGATTCTGGCCCGTTTCGTGGATTATTACTCACTGTTTCGGGTCCCAAAGTGATTTCCACGACATACGAACCCTGGGGCGCTTTTACGTGTCGGTCATCAACACTCACATTTTTGGCTGATTCTGGTCCGTTTCGTGCACTATTACTCACCGTTTTGGGGCCCCAGAGTGATTTCCATGATTG
>NW_021299567.1:0-1018 GCF_002162155.2 Triticum dicoccoides
CCAAAAGGATGTGATGAATGATATATGTGATGTATGAGATTGATCATGTTCTTGTAATAGGATTCACGACTTGCATGTCGATGAGTATGACAACCGGCAGGAGCCATAGGAGTTGTCTTTATTTATTGTATGACCTGCGTGTCATTTAACAACGCCATGTAAATTACTTTACTTTATTGCTAAACGCGTTAGCCATAGAAGTAGAAGTAGTCGTTGGCGTGACAACTTCATGAAGACACGATGATGGAGATCATGATGATGGAGATCATGGTGTCAAGCCGGTGACAAGATGATCATGGAGCCCCGAAGATGAAGATCAAAGGAGCTATATGATATTGGCCATATCATGTCACTACTCTATTTGATTGCATGTGATGTTTATCATGTTTATGCATCTTGTTTACTTAGGACGACGGTAGTAAATAAGATGATCCCTCATTAAAATTTCAAGAAGTGTTCTCCCCTAACTGTGCACCGTTGCTACAGTTCGTCGTTTCGAAGCACCACGTGATGATCGGGTGTGATAGATTCTTACGTTCACATACAACGGGTGTAAGACAGTTTTACACAGCGAAAACACTTAGGGTTAACTTGACGAGCCTAGCATGTGCAGACATGGCCTCGGAACACGGAGACCGAAAGGTTGAGCATGAGTCGTATAGTAGATACGATCAACATGAAGATGTTCACCGACGTTAACTAGTCCGTCTCACGTGATGATCGGACACGGCCTAGTTGACTCGGATCATGTGATCACTTAGATGACCAGAGGGATGTCTATCTGAGTGGGAGTTCATAAGATGAACTTAATTATCCTGAACATAGTCAAAAGACCTTTTGCAAATTATGTCGTAGCTCGCGCTTTAGTTCTACTGTTTTAGATATGTTCCTAGAGAAAATATAGTTGAAAGTTGATAGTAGCGATTATGCGATCAGTAGAAAGCTTATGTCCTTAATGCACCGCTCAGTGTGCTGAACCCCAACGTCGTTTGTCGATGTTGCGAACATCGGACATACA
>NW_021299568.1:0-2422 GCF_002162155.2 Triticum dicoccoides
GAGCGATTCTGCCGGGGGAACTTCCCTCCCGAAGGGGGAAATCATCGTCATCATCATCACCAACAACTCTCCCATCTTGGGGAGGGCAATCTCCATCAACATCTTCACTAGCACCATCTCATCTTAAACCCTAGTTCATCTCTTATATTCAATCTTGTTACCGGAACTATAGATTGTTGGTAGGGGGTGACTAGTAGTGTTGATTACGTCTTGTAGTTGATTACTATATGGTTTATTTGGTGGAAGATTGTATGGCCAGATCCATTATGCATATTAATACCCCTCTGATCATGAGCATGTTTGTTGTTTGTGAGTAGTTACCTTTGTTCTTGAGGTCATGGGATAAATCATGTTGCAAGTAATCATGTGAATTTGATATGTGTTCGATATTTTGATAGTATGTATGTTCTGATTCCCTTAGTGGTGTCATGTGAACGTCGACTACATGACACTTCACCATATTTGGGCCTAAGGGAATGCATTGTGGAGTAGTAAATAGATGGTGGGTTGCGAGAGTGACAGGAACTTAAACCCTACTTTATGCACTATTCCGTAAGGGACCGATTGGATCCTAGAGTTTAATGCTATGGTTAGAATTTATTCTTAATACTTTTCTCATAGTTGCGGATGCTTGCGGAAGGGTTAATCATAAGTAGGAGGTTTGTTCAAGTAAGACCAACACCTAAGCACCGGTCCACCCACATATCAAATTATCAAAGTAGCGAACACAAATCAAACCAATATGATGAAAGTGACTAGATGAAATTCCCGTGTACCCTCAAGAACGCTTTGCTAATTATAAGAAATCGTTTTGGCCTGTCCTTTGCCTCAAAAGGATTGGGCTACCTTGCTGCATACTTGTCACAATTATCGTTACTTGCTCGTTACAAATTACCTTTCTATCAAACTACTCGCTACTTGCAGACACTACCTTACTGAAAACTACTTGTCATTTCCTTCCGCTCCTCGTTGGGTTCGACACTCTTACTTATCAAAAAAGAGCTACAATTGATCCCCTGTACTTGTGGGTTATCAGCTATCAAACGTCACAACGTAACTGGGTGATTATAAAGAAGCTCTACAGGTGTCTCCGATGGTGTTTGTTGAGTTGGCATAGATCGAGATTAGGATTTGTCACTCCGTGTATCAAAGAGGTATCTCTGGTCCCTCTCGGTAATGCACATCACTATGAGCCTTGCAAGCAATGTGACTAATGAGTTATTCACGGGATGATGCATTACGGAACGAGTAGAGAGACTTGTCGGTAACGAGATTGAACTAGGTATGATGATACCGACGATCGAATCTCAGGCAAGTAACATACCGATGACAAAGGGAACAACGTATGTTGTTATGCGGTTTGACCAATAAAGATCTTTGTAGAATATGTAGGAAGCAATATGAGAATCCAGGTTCCTCTATTGGTTTTTGACCGGAGATGAGTCTCGGTCATGTCTACATAGTTCTCGAACCCGTAGGGTCCGCATGCTTAACGTTCGATGACGATATGTATTATGAGTTATGTGATTTGATGTACTGAAGGTTGTTGGGAGTCCCATATGTGATCACGGACATGACGAGGAGTCTCGAAATGGTCGAGACATAAAGATTCATATATTCGAAGGCTACATTCGGACACCGGAATGGTTCGGGTCGTTTCGGATAAGTTTCGGAGTACCGGGGGTTACCGGAACCCCTCCGGAAGTTATTGGGCCTTATGGGCCTAGTGGTGGAAGAGAGGAGGCAGGCCAAGAGGTGGCACACACCCTCCCTAGCCCAAACCGAATTGGACTAGGGATAGGGGGGCCGGTCTCCCTTTCCTTCTCTTCTTCCTCTCCTTCCTTCTTCTCCTACTTGGACTAGGAAAGGGGGAAACCTACTCCTACTAGGAGTAGGAATCCCCCCTTGGGAGCGCCCCTTGATTCCGGCCCTCCTCCTCCTCCCCTCCTTTATATACGGGGAGGGGGGCACCCCATAGACACACAAGTTAATCTTTAGCCGTGTGCGGTGCCCCCTCCACAGTTTTCTACCTCTGTCATATTGTCGTAGTGCTTAGGCGAAGCCCTGCATCGGTAACTTCATCATCATCGTCAACACATAGTCGTGCTGATGCAACTCACCCTCGGCCTCAGCTGGATCAAGAGTACGAGGGACGTCACCGAGCTGAACATGTGCGAATCGTGGAGGTGCCGTGCGCTTGGTACTTGATCGGTTGGATCGCGAAGACATTCGACTACATCAACCGCGTTACTAAACGCTTCCGCTTTCAGTCTACGAGGGTACGTAGACACACTCTCCCCTCTCGTTGCTATGCATCTCCTAGATAGATCTTGCGTGATAATAGTTTTTTTTAAATACTGCGTTTCCCAACAGTGGCATCTGAGCCAGGTCTATGCGTAGATGTTATATGCACGAGTAGAAC
>NW_021299569.1:0-1106 GCF_002162155.2 Triticum dicoccoides
AAAAAAATGGATATGGAGAAGTATCCGAAAAATTCCCTCTACGCGGATTGCCCGTCGCGCGTCTACGGCTGTGGCCGGCGGCCTCCGGGGGCTAGCATGCCGCCAAATCTTGCGTAGGCGGCCTCTCACAAGTCTGGAAGTGTTGTGGCGGTTGCAAACGCCCGGCACGCGTGTCCGGGGTGTGCCCCCCCTCACGGACGGCGCCGCCGCCGGCACATGGAGGGGGGAAACGGACGCGTGGGGTCTACACGGAGGGGATCTAGCTGTTGGTCTGGCCCGGATGTTGCTCCAAAGTGTTCCTATGGGCTGACCTAACACAACCGGGTGGGGAGGTCCACTGGTCAAAGCCCGTCCGTGCAAAGTCAAAGGGCTAGATCCCGTGGTCAAACGCTACAGGGTTAGGCGGGACGGGGACAGTGGGGGTAGCAATGCCATCGGAGCGTCGCACCGGTCCCACATACATGCGCGGTGGTGTGGTGGCATGTCCGAAGAGGCGGGACGCATCTCCGGTGCGTGCCCCCCCCCCCCTCACGGACGGCGATGACACGGTAGTAGACGTTCTGCGGTAACGATACGGCGTCAATATTACTAAATACTCGGAGCGCGATAAAATCATGAGTTTTTTTGCATGACGTGGGCACATGTGCTATAGGAACGATGGTATTTTTTCATAATTTTTGGTGATGGAGAAGTATCCGAAAAATTCCCTCTATGCGGATTGCCCTTCGCGCGTCTACGGCTGTGGCCGGCGGCCTCCGGGGGCTAGCATGCCGCCAAATCTTGCGTAGGCGGCCTCTCACAAGTCTGGAAGTGTTGTGGCGGTTGCAAACGCCCGGCATACGTGTCTGGGGTGTGCCCCCCCTCACGGTCGGCGCCGCCGCCGGCACTTGGAGGGGGGAAACGGACGCGTGGGGTCTACACGGAGGGGATCTTGCTGTGGGTCTGGCCCGGATGTTGCTCCAAAGTGTTCCTATGGGCTGACCTAACACAACCGGGTGGGGAGGTCCACTGGTCAAAGCCCGTCCGTGCAAAGTCAAAGGGCTAGATCCCGTGGTCAAACGCTACAGGGTTAGGCAGGACGGGGGCACTGGGGGGTAGCAATGCCA
>NW_021299570.1:0-1104 GCF_002162155.2 Triticum dicoccoides
AAGGCTTCTTCCTGTGCGGTACCCCAAAGAAAAGGCACATCTTTCTTTGTAAGCTCATTGAGAGGTGCAGCAATGGTGCTGAAATCTCTCACAAAACGCCTATAGAATCCAGCGAGGCCAAGAAAACTCCTCACTTGTGTGACCGTTTTGGGCTGCGGCCAACTCTCAATAGCTTCAATCTTGGCTTTATCAACTTCAATTCCCTGTGGAGTAACAACATAGCCAAGAAAAGATACTCGGTCAGTGCAAAAGGTGCACTTCCCAAGGTTACCAAACAAACGTGCATCACGTAGAGCAATAAAAACAGCACGTAAATGTTCCAAATGTTCTTCCAAAGATCTGCTATAAATCAATATGTCATCAAAGTAAACTACCACAAATCGTCCAATGAAAGCACGTAAAACTTCGTTCATTAAACTCATGAAAGTACTAGGTGCATTAGTTAGCCCAAAAGGCATGACTAACCACTCATATAATCCAAACTTAGTTTTGAATGCTGTTTTCCATTCATCTCCCAATTTCATACGAATTTGATGGTATCCACTACGCAAATCAGCTTTTGAGAATATTGTAGAGCCACTCAATTCATCAAGCATATCATCTAGCCTAGGAATAGGATGACGATAACGAATAGTAATATTATTAATGCCTCTACAATCAACACACATACGTGATGTACCATCCTTTTTCGGCACTAGAATAATAGGAACAGCACAAGGACTAAGGGATTCGCGTATATAACCTTTGTCGAGAAGCTCTTGTACTTGACGCATAATCTCCTTCGTCTCCTCTGGATTGGTACGGTATGGTGCACGGTTTGGCAGTGAAGCACCGGGAATTAAGTCAATCTGATGCTCAACCCCTCGAATAGGCGGTAATCCCGGTGGCACGTCTTGTGGAAAGACGTCAGTGAACTCCTGCAAAATGTTAGTGACAGCAGGAGGCAAAGAGGAAGGCACGTCCTCGAATGAAAATAATGCCTCTTTGCACACAAAAGCATAGCAAACAGATTTGCTGAAATCTAGCTCATCAATATCAGATTTGGTGGCAAATAAACATGCACTTTTCAATTTAATTTCAGAAGCAACACTAGATGGTTTATTA
>NW_021299571.1:0-1104 GCF_002162155.2 Triticum dicoccoides
AAAAAAATGGATATGGAGAAGTATCCGAAAAATTCCCTCTACGCGGATTGCCCGTCGCGCGTCTACGGCTGTGGCCGGCGGCCTCCGGGGGCTAGCATGCCGCCAAATCTTGCGTAGGCGGCCTCTCACAAGTCTGGAAGTGTTGTGGCGGTTGCAAACGCCCGGCACGCGTGTCCGGGGTGTGCCCCCCCTCACGGACGGCGCCGCCGCCGGCACATGGAGGGGGGAAACGGACGCGTGGGGTCTACACGGAGGGGATCTAGCTGTTGGTCTGGCCCGGATGTTGCTCCAAAGTGTTCCTATGGGCTGACCTAACACAACCGGGTGGGGAGGTCCACTGGTCAAAGCCCGTCCGTGCAAAGTCAAAGGGCTAGATCCCGTGGTCAAACGCTACAGGGTTAGGCGGGACGGGGACAGTGGGGGTAGCAATGCCATCGGAGCGTCGCACCGGTCCCTCATACATGCGCGGTGGTGTGGTGGCATGTCCGAAGAGGCGGGACGCATCTCCGGTGCGTGCCCCCCCCCCTCACGGACGGCGATGACACGGTAGTAGACGTTCTGCGGTAACGATACGGCGTCAATATTACTAAATACTCGGAGCGCGATAAAATCATGAGTTTTTTTGCATGACGTGGGCACATGTGCTATAGGAACGATGGTATTTTTTCATAATTTTTGGTGATGGAGAAGTATCCGAAAAATTCCCTCTACGCGGATTGCCCTTCGCGCGTCTACGGCTGTGGTCGGCGGCCTCCGGGGGCTAGCATGCCGCCAAATCTTGCGTAGGCGGCCTCTCACAAGTCTGGAAGTGTTGTGGCGGTTGCAAACGCCCGGCATACGTGTCTGGGGTGTGCCCCCCCTCACGGTCGGCGCCGCCGCCGGCACTTGGAGGGGGGAAACGGACGCGTGGGGTCTACACGGAGGGGATCTTGCTGTGGGTCTGGCCCGGATGTTGCTCCAAAGTGTTCCTATGGGCTGACCTAACACAACCGGGTGGGGAGGTCCACTGGTCAAAGCCCGTCCGTGCAAAGTCAAAGGGCTAGATCCCGTGGTCAAACGCTACAGGGTTAGGCAGGACGGGGGCACTGGGGGGTAGCAATGCCA
>NW_021299572.1:0-738 GCF_002162155.2 Triticum dicoccoides
TATAATCCATTTGAACAATTTCGATCATGATCTTAATTAACTATATGCATTCTTGAAGCTATTTATTTTCATGATTTAGAGAACACTTGAAAATATTCATGATTTAGAGACAAGTAGCTACTTATTTTCATGATTTAGAGACCATTTAAAGATCTCCATAATTTAGTAACTTGTAAGTAGAGACCGTTTGAACCATTTAAAGATCAAACTTATAAGTAGAGACAAGTAGAGACCATTTGAACCGTTTCAAACTATAATCCATTTGAACAATTTCAACCATGATCTTAGTTAACTATATGCATTCTTGAAGCTATTTATTTTCATGATTTAGAGAACACTTGAAGATATTCATGATTTAGAGACAAGTAGCTACTTATTTTCATGATTTAGAAAACATTTGAAGATCTCCATGATTTAGAAACTTGTAAATAGAGACTGTTTGAACCATTTAAAGATCAAACTTATAAGTAGAGACAAGTAGAGACCATTTGAACCGTTTCAAACTATAATCCATTTGAACAATTTCAACCATGATTTTAATTAACTATATGCATTCTTGAAGCTATTTATTTTCATGATTTAGAGAACACTAGAAGATATTCATGATTTAGAGACAAGTAGCTACTTATCTTCATGATTTATAGACCATTTGAAGATCTCCATGATTTAGAAACTTGTAAGTAGAGACCGTTTGAACCGTTTAAAGATCAGACTTATAAGTAGAGACAAATAGAGACC
>NW_021299573.1:0-953 GCF_002162155.2 Triticum dicoccoides
CGACTAAAGGGCCTTTAGTCGCGGTTGGGGAGGCGACCCGCGACTAAAGGAGAACCTTTAGTCGCGGTCGGGGAGGCGACCCGCGACTAAAGGGTAACCTTTAGTCGCGGTTGGGGAGGCGACCCGCGACTAAAGGACTTTTTTGGCGGGTTTTTCGTTCCCGCGCGCAACCACCTTTAGTCGCGGTTGGGCAGGCCAACCGCGACTAAAAGTATTTTCCAAATACTTTTTCTTTTTCAAAATGTTAAAAATACAAATAATATATCAAAAAATTCAGAAAAATAAAACTAATTCAATTCAAAATTCTAAAAATACAAATAATATATCAAAAAATTCAGAAAAAAACTAATTCAATTCAAAATGTTAAAAATACAAATAATATATCAAAAAATTCAGAAAAATAAAACTAATTCAATTCAAAATTCTAAAAATACAAATAATATATCAAAAAATTCAGAAAAATAAAACTAATTCAATTCAAAATGTTAAAAATACAAATAATATATCAAAAAATTCAGAAAAATAAAACTAATTCAATTCAAAATTCTAAAACTAATACAAATAATACATCACTCCAAATTTCATGTATCATTCGAAAATGGACACCAAACACATCACGGGTAATATAATTCACATGATCCATTCAACAAAGTTTGGTACAATAAATTATTACACATCATTTCTTCCCTTGTGTCCCTGCTTGCTTACGATTGTGCCGTATCCATGGAGCATCCTCATCATTTAACTTAATGCTTGGGTCGGTGTTCACTTTGAAGGGCGGAATTTCAGCAAACATATTATAATCTTCTGACATGTCTGTCTTGTCCTCCACTCCCACGATGTTTCTTTTCCCTGAAAGAACAATGTGGCGCTTTGGATCATCGCATGATGTACTTATCGTTTTCTTATCTTTCCGTTTCCTCGGTTTGCTACTCATGTCCTTCACATAGAAA
>NW_021299574.1:0-753 GCF_002162155.2 Triticum dicoccoides
AAGTTCTGAATTCCAACAGCAAAACTGACGAATGGCGGTCATGGTTCTGTAGAAATTATAGGGAACAATCCTTTGCCGACACGGTTCGTGCAATCACATCTGCATACTCCTCCAAACTTTTGTTTTTCTACAACACCTCCAAACTTTTGTTTTTCTACAACTTTTATTTTTAGTTTAGCATTCTCAGCTGTGCTTGTTGCTCCTCGGAGTAGTTTGGATGCAACAACCAAGTTCTAAATTCCAACAGCAAAACTGACGATTGGCGGTCATGGTTCTGTAGAAATGTCACACCCTAGCTAGTCATGCATTAGAGTGTTGCATCATGTTTATTCTTTCATCAGAAACTTGAAATGGGGATGACAGAACCCCCAGTCCCCTCTGAAACCAACTAGGGTTACTAAAATAATTTTTCAATGAACCTGAAATGCCCTTCTAAAATGCCCATCATTTTTGTCTTGGTTCAGAACCTCTGCCAAAAATGATGCACATTTTCCTAGGCCATCCTAGGGTTTTTGAATTAAATCATAAATATTTGAATTTGGGCATTTAAAATAATATAAAATATTTAAATGCTCAAATATCTCCAAACTAAAATGTTTCATGTTGGAAATAATCCAACTATGGGCCAGGAATAGTTTGGTGATTTTTGAACTTGCCTAGGTATTTTATTAAATTCAACAAAGTTGCAGTTATATTAAATAAAATCAGAAACAGAAGAAAAGGGGAAAACTTACCTGGGCTCCTCCACTGTGC
>NW_021299575.1:0-2155 GCF_002162155.2 Triticum dicoccoides
AGCTAAAAAATTACATAATAAGCTTAATTAGCTCCAAAATGACCTATTTAACCTAGGATAGCTCTAAAATGACCTATACTTAGCATTTTTTCCTCCAAAATGACTTAATATGCTTAGCTAGCTTCAAAATGACCTATTTAGCCTAGGATAGCTCTAAAATGACCTATAGTTAGCATCTTTTCCTCCATAATAACTTAATATGCTTAACTAGCTCTAAAATGACATAATATGCTTAAGAAATGACATAGTTTAGCTCCTAAATGACTTCTCATGCTTAGGTAGCTCCAAAATGACATAATAACCTTACTTAGCTCTAAAATGACATATTTAACCTAGGATAGCTCTAAAATGACCTATACTTAGCATTTTTTTGCTCCAAAATGACTCAATATGCTTAGCTAGCTCAAAAATTACATAATAAGCTTAATTAGCTCGAAAATGACCTATTTAACCTAGGATAGCTCTAAAATGACCTATACTTAGCATTTTTTCCTCCAAAATTACTTAATATGCTTAGCTAGCTTCAAAATGACCTATTTAACCTAGGATAGCTCTAAGGTGACCTATACTTAGCATCTTTTCCTCCAAAAATACTTAATGTGCTTAACTAGCTCTAAAATGACATAATATGCTTAAGAAATGACATAGTTTAGCTCCTAAATGACTTCACATGCTTAGCTAGCTCCAAAATGACATAATAACCTTACTTAGCTCTAAAATGACACATTTAACCTAGGATAGCTCTAAAATGACCTATACTTAGCATCGTTTCCTCCAAAATGACTCAATATGCTTAGCTAGCTCAAAAATTACATAATAAGCTTAATTAGCTCTAAAATGACCTATTTAACCTAGGATAGGTCTAACATGACCTATACTTAGCATTTTTTCCTCCAAAATGACTTAATATGCTTAGCTAGCTTCAAAATGACCTATTTAACCTAGGATAGCTCTAAAATGACCTATACTTAGCATCTTTTCCTCCAAAATGACTTAATATGCTTAACTAGCTCTAAAATGACATAATATGCTTAAGAAATGACATAGTTTAGCTCCTAAATGACTTCACATGCTTAGCTAGCTCCAAAATGACATAATAACCTTACTTAGCTCTAAAATGACCTATTTAACCTAGGATAGCTCTAAAATGACCTATACTTAGCATTGTTTCCTCCAAAATGACTCAATATGCTTAGCTAGCTCAAAAATTACATAATAAGCTTAATTAGCTCCAAAATGACCTATTTAACCTAGGATAGGTCTAAAATGACCTATACTTAGCATTTTTTCCTCCAAAATGACTTAATATGCTTAGCTAGCTTCAAAATGACCTATTTAACCTAGGATAGCTCCAAAATGACATAATAACCTTACTTAGCTCTAAAATGACACATTTAACCTAGGATAGCTCTAAATGACCTATACTTAGCATCTTTTCCTCCAAAATTACTTAATATGCTTAACTAGCTATAAAATGACATAATATGCTTAAGAAATGACATAGTTTAGCTCCTAAATGACTTCTCATGCTTAGGTAGCTCCAAAATAACATAATAACCTTACTTAGCTCTAAAATGACATATTTAACCTAGGACAGCTCTAAAATGACTTATACTTAGCATCTTTTCCTCCAAAATGACTTAATATGCTTAGCTAGCTCTAAAATGATATAATATGCTTAAGAAATGACATATTTTTGGTCCTAAATGACTTCATATGCTTAGCTAGCTTCAAAATGACCTATTTAACCTAGGCTAGCTCTTAAATTACCTATACTTAGCATTTTTTCCCTCCAAAATGACTCAATATGCTTAGCTAGCTCAAAAATTACATAATAAGCTTAATTAGCTCCAAAATGACCTATTTAACCTAGGATAGCTCTAAAATGACCTATACTTAGCATTTTTTTCCTCCAAAATGACTTAATATGCTTAGCTAGCTTCAAAATGACCTATTTAACCTTTGATAGATCTAAAATGACCTATACTTATCATCTTTTCCTCCAAAATGACTTAATATGCTTAACTAGCTCTAAAATGCCATAATATGCTTAAGAAATGACATATTTTAGCTCCTAAATGACTTCATATGCTTAGCTAGCTCCAAAATTACATAATAACCTTACTTAGCTCCAAAATGACCTATTTAACCTAGG
>NW_021299576.1:0-1226 GCF_002162155.2 Triticum dicoccoides
GTTAGGTATCTCGGGAACCCTGTTCACATCGTTCGGGGCCGTATGGGAAACCTCGGCCGGACTCCCTGCGGATGGAACCTGAATAGGCGATAAACCTGGACTAGAGGCTTAAGTGTTTAGGTAGGTCGTGGTCTACACCCACGTCGGCTTTCGCTTGAAGTCTGCCGAGCACATGTCGTGTGCAGACGCTAAGTGGTGGAAACATGTATGAAGAAGTACACCCCTGCAGGGTTATCATAATCTATTCGAATAGCCGCGTCCGCGGTAAAGGACTACTTGGTTGCCTATACAGTTCATAGACAAGTAAATGGAAACTGCTAAAAGCCTCAAGATAAGTGTGAGTGCCGAGGATGGCTCTTCCGTAGGAAGACGGAGACGGATCCTCGGTAGTGTATTAAATTGGTGAGTAGTGGACTCGTGTGCGCAAAACCATTTCAAGTTGGAGTATCGTAGGATAGCCTAGCCGAGAGTCAAAGCTGGCTTGCTGCAATAACTCCACCAACCCTTCTTGATAACATGCATGTATGTAGGATCTGATGTAAGTCTTGCTGAGTACCCTTGTACTCATGTTGCTATAATCTACATTTTTACAGAAGACGCTGCAACCCCTTCTGATGGGTTCTATGTAGACGTTGACATCAACGAGTAGGCTAAAGACCCAGGTGGTGACCCTGAGCTTGTGAAGGACCACGTAGTATAGCTAGGCTTTCCAAGCCTCTTTTATTTTACTAGTTGTCTGTACTCAGACAAGTTACTTCCGCTGCTGGTTTGTATGACTGTATGACTTGTATGTTGGGTCATGAGACCCGTACCTTTGTGTATGTTATGTATGGCTCCCTGAGCCTTAAATAAAGTACTTATGTCGTAGAGTCATGTTGTGATGCTTCGTTGTATTTGCACATATCGAGCATATTGTGTGTATGATTGAAATGCTTGGTATGTGTGGGATCTGACTATCTAGTTGTTTATCTTTAGTAGCCTCTCTTACCGGGAAATGTCTCCTAGTGTTACCGCTGAGCCATGGTAGCTTGCTACTGCTCTGGAACACTTAGGCTGGCCGGCATGTGTCCTTCTTCGTTCCTGTGTCTGTCCCTTCGGGGAAATGTCACGCTTTGAGTACCGGAGTCCTGTTAGCCCGCTACAGCCCGGTTTACCGGAGTCCTGCTAGCCCAGTGCTACAGCCCGGACCCACTTGCTGATGACCGACACGTTCGAAGCTGGGTCAT
>NW_021299577.1:0-1100 GCF_002162155.2 Triticum dicoccoides
AGGTGCAAACACAACTTGTTTTCTACCCTTATCTCCAGCAAGTTTATATTTAGCATTCATGCGCTCAATGTTTTCCTTAGTTAACTCATGCATTTTTAAAATCAATTCAGCACGTTGTTTAGCATCAAAATTAACCTTCTCCGAAGATGGAAGAGGCAACAAATCAATAGGTGCACGAGGTAGGAAACCATACACAACTTCAAAAGGGCACATCTTAGTAGTAGAATGCAATGAACGATTATAAGCAAATTCAATATGAGGCAAGCATTCCTCCCACATTTTCTTATTATTCTTCAAAACAGCCCTAAGCATAGTAGACAACGTTCTATTGACTACTTCAGTTTGTCCATCAGTTTGGGGGTGACAAGTAGTACTAAAAAGCAGTTTAGTCCCCAACTTAGCCCATAAACATCTCCAAAAGTGGCTAAGAAATTTAGTATCACGATCTGAAAACAATAGTATTTGGCACACCATGCAAGCGAATAATTTCACGAAAGAACAAATCAGCAACATTAACAGCATCATCGCTTTTATGACATGGTATAAAGTGTGCCATTTTCGAGAATCTATCCACGACAACAAATATGCTATCCCTCCCCTTCTTTGTTCGAGGTAAACCTAAAACAGTCCATAGATATATCCTCCCAAGGAACACTAGGTACAGGCAAAGGCATATATAAACCATGAGGATTGAGGCGTGACTTAGCTTTTTGACATGTAGTGCAGCGAGCAATAAAACGCTCAACATCCCGTCTCATCTTTGGCCAAAAGAAATGTGTAGCAAGTACGTCCTCCGTCTTCTTCACGCCAAAGTGTCCCATTAATCCTCCTCCATGCGCCTCCTGCAACAACAAAAGACGAACGGAGCTAGCTGGAATGCATAGCTTGTTAGCACGAAACACAAATCCATCGTTAACAACAAACTTGTTCCACATTCTTCCTTCTTTACAATTATGCATTACATCTTTAAAATCAGCATCATGCACATATTGATCTTTGATGGTCTCCAAACCAAATATTTTGAAGTCAAGTTGTGAAAGCATAGTATAGCGACGAGACAAAGCATCAGCAATAACATTTTCTTTTCCCTTCTTGTGTTT
>NW_021299578.1:0-2371 GCF_002162155.2 Triticum dicoccoides
AGGAAGTTGGAGTAAAGGAGCATGTGTCAACTTATCTTTCAATACCGTGAAGGCTTCTTCCTGTGCGGTACCCCAAACAAAAGGCACATCCTTCTTTGTAAGCTCGTTGAGAGGTGCAGCAATGGTGCTGAAATCTCTCACAAAACGCCTATAGAATCCAGCGAGGCCAAGAAAACTCCTCACCTGTGTGACCGTTTTGGGCTGCGGCCAACTCTCAATAGCTTCAATCTTGGCTTTGTCAACTTCAATTCCCTGTGGAGTAACAACATAGCCAAGAAAAGATACTCGGTCGGTGCAAAAGGTGCACTTCCCAAGGTTACCAAACAAACGTGCATCACGTAGAGCAATAAAAACAGCACGTAAATGTTCCAAATGTTCTTCCAAAGATCTGCTATAAATCAGTATATCATCAAAATAGACTACCACAAATTGTCCAATGAAAGCACGTAAAACTTCGTTCATTAATCTCATGAAAGTACTAGGTGCATTAGTTAACCCAAAAGGCATGACTAACCACTCATATAATCCAAACTTAGTTTTAAATGCTGTTTTCCATTCATCTCCCAATTTCATACGAATTTGATGGTAGCCACTACGCAAATCAACTTTGGAGAATATTGTAGAGCCACTCAATTCATCAAGCATATCATCTAGCCTAGGAATAGGATGACGATAACGAATAGTAATATTATTAATGCCTCTACAATCAACACACATACGTGATGTACCATCCTTTTTAGGCACTAGAATAATAGGAACAGCACAAGGACTAAGGGATTCGCGTATATAACCTTTGTCGAGAAGCTCTTGTACTTGACGCATAATCTCCTTCGTCTCCTCTGGATTGGTACGGTATGGTGCACGGTTTGGCAGTGAAGCACCGGGAATTAAGTCAATCTGATGCTCAATCCCTCGAATAGGCGGTAATCCCGGTGGCACGTCTTGTGGAAAGACATCAGCGAACTCCTGCAAAATGTTAGTGACAGCAGGAGGCAAAGAGGAAGGCACGTCCTCGAATGAAAATAATGCCTCTATGCACACAAAAGCATAGCAAACAGATTTGCTGAAATCTAGCTCATCAATATCAGATTTGGTGGCAAATAAACATGCACTTTTCAATTTAATTTCAGAAGCAACACTAGATGGTTTATTATTAGGCTTCATTTGTTGCTCAAATTCTTTTGCCGCAATCTGATTTGCACTCTTATTCGTCTCCTGTTTTGCTTTATTAGCTCTATTAATATCATCTTTCAAAATGGAATCAGGAGTCATAGGAAGCAAAGTAATATTTTTATCCTTATGAACAAGAGTATAGTGATTGTTTCTACCATGGTGTACAGAATTTTTATCAAATTGCCATGGTCTACCAAGTAATAAGGAACATGCTTGCATAGGTACCACATCACAATCAACATAATCAGCATATGTAGAGATACTAAAATGCACACGAACAGTACGTGTTACCTTAACCTTGCCGCTGTTGTTGAACCATTGGATGTAGTAAGGATGTGGATGTGGTCTTGTGGTGAGAGAAAGCTTCTCCACCATCTCCATGCTAGCCAAGTTGTTGCAGCTCCCTCCGTCTATGATGACGCGCACAGAACGTTCCTTCACAACTCCCTTGGTATGGAACAAATTGTGCCTCTGATTTTGCTCAGCTTGTGTGACCTGCACACTCAAAACATGTTGAGCAACTAAACATTCATACCTGTCAGCGTCTTCAGGAGCCATGTATTGCGTCTCATGATCAGAATCATCTCCACCATGTTCTTCACGTGTAATAAGAGCCAAAGTCTCCTCATCATAGTCACTAGCGACCTCATATCCACCATCCGCGGTAGCAATCATCACACGCGGAGATTTGCATTCTCTCGCATAATGACCTCCTCCCTTACAACGACGACAAATAATATCACTTGTGTGCCCTGTTGATCCCATGGAAGAAGAAGAACGCTGTGCAGGCCCCGCAGGTGCGCTCTTGGCAGATAATGGTGGTTGTGCCTATTTTCTTGTATCACGGCTGGAGGTGGCACCGGATGGAGGTGCTGGTGCAGTTGAAGTAGAAGATGCACGTGGTGTCCATGATGAAGGTCGGCCTGCAGAAAAGTTAGTTCGCCCCAATGCTTGTCGATCCTGCACTTCACGTTCAGCTTTACAAGCAAGATGGAATAAACGAGTGATATTAGTATACTCCTTATAGTCTAGAATGGTCTGAATCTCTCTATTTAATCCACCCAGAAAACGTGCAAGCATAGCTTCATTCTCCTCAACAATACCACATCTAATCATGCCAGTTTGTAATTCCTGATAATATTCTTCTACAGAATTTTTCCCTTGTCTTAAACGCTGCAATTTTTGAAGCAATTCACGT
>NW_021299579.1:0-969 GCF_002162155.2 Triticum dicoccoides
CTATTCTGTTACGCGTAATAGAATATCATTCTGTTACCCTTTTTGAACTGACGGTTTCAGGTGGTTGTACTTATGTTTTCGAAGCGGTTGAACTGATGCTTTCAGTTGTGTTTAACAGATCGTCTTCTTTAGTTCAAAAACATTTTGTAATTTTTTTGTCGGAACAGGGCGTGTAATATATTGTTGGAAAGCTCTTGACAACCATATTTCAAGTATATTGAACGTTTTTGCAAAATCATTATGGTTTAAGAGCAGTTTTGGAAAAAACCTTTTTTTTGAACCAAAAATGTGAATCGTATTTTGGACTCAATTTTCAAACTGTTTATCGGAATTGAGCAAATAAGATGGCATTGGAAAGCTGGTTAAAATCCGCATCTTCCATATATGTATTGTTTTTTCTCATTCTATATGATTTAAAAGTAATTTGAAAAATAGTGAAATTCTGGGTGAAATGTATTTTCGTGATTTTTTGCAAAAGGTTTGTCGGATTGATGCAAATGATACGGTGTTGGAAAGCTATGGAAAATGCGCAACTTTTTTGTATAGAAATGTTTTTCTAATTCCTTATGGTTTAAAAACGAATTCGAATACGGTCAAATTTGATTTTGAACACGAGTTTTTAAAAAAGTTTGTCGAAATATGGCAAATAATATACCGTTGGATAGCTATCGAAAATGCGAAACTTAGTCATGTTGAACGTTTTCTCTACTTCGCAACCGTTTAAGAGTAATTTTGAATATGGCATGACAGATCCTGTTGTTTTCTCATGTGAAAAACAGAGTAGTCATACTGATATATGTGTATGTTTGTATCGAGCTATTTTTTGTAGAGTAATTTTGAACGGTTCCGAAAAAGGGTACTTGTACTGATGCTTGCATGGGTTTGTACTAAGCGTGTTTTCACTAACTAGACTTTGCTCAGTTTTTTGGGTAATATTTTTCTCGTAAGTTTTCAACGGTTTACTGTATC
>NW_021299580.1:0-503 GCF_002162155.2 Triticum dicoccoides
TTTGAAGAGATGTGTGCTAACTATCCTTGGTTCTTATCAAGTTTGAATATTTGAAAATTGCTATATTTGAAGAGATGTGTTCTAACTATCCTTGGTTCTTATCCAGTTTTTATATTTGAAATTTGCTATATTTGAAGAGATGTGTGCTAACTATCCTTGGTTCTTATCAAGTTTTAATATATGAAATTTGCAATATTTGAAGAGATGTGTGCTAACTACCCTTGGTTCTTATCAAGTTTTAATATTTGAAATTTGCAATATTTGAAGAGATGTGTGCTAACTATCCTAGGTTCTTATCAAGTTTTAATATTCGAAATTTTCTATATTTGAAGAGATGTGTGCTAACTATCCTTGGTTCTTATCAAGTTTTAATATTTGAAATTTGCAATATTTGAAGAGATGTGTGCTAACTATCCATGGTTCTTATCAAGTTTTAATATTTGAAATTTGCAATATTTGAAGAGATGTGTGCTAACTATCCTTGGTTCTTATCAAGTTTTAAT
>NW_021299581.1:0-989 GCF_002162155.2 Triticum dicoccoides
AATTTGAATCAAGGATTCAAATTTCAAATTCAAATATGGCCTTTTAAAGTGCTTTTCCTTGTTCTGCTTAAAACATCAATTTAACTTGTTTGATCATGCATGAAAATAGTACAGATGGATAGATTGGATTTTTCTGATCATTTTTCATATATAATTTGTCCAATTTGGAGTTACAGAATAAAAGTTATGAATTTTTGAAGTTTAAATAATATTCTGGAATTTCCTGATTTAAATTAAATCCAGAAAATCAATTACTGCGTCAGCCTGACGTCAGTGTGACGTCAGCAGGTCAACGGAACTGGTCCAGGTCAAACCTGACAGTGGGTCCCGCATGTCAGGGTGATTATTTTAATTAAAACTTAATTAAAACTAATCCTGTTTAATTAACAGGGCTGGGCCCCACCTGTCATTGACTCAGGGGAGTCAACCAGGGCCCACCCGTGGTCAAACCCGGTCGGCTGCACCGGCGTTTAGCTGCCGGCGAGCCCGACGCGGCGGCGGAAGTGGTTTTGGCCATTTCGGCCACCAAATGGGCCGCGGAGACCACCGGAGTGGAGCTGAGGACAAACCGCAGCTCGTGGCGGAGTCCGTTGGGGTCGGGGTGGCCGGAGTTGGCACCGGCGACGACCTTGGCGGCCACCGGGGTTCGGCCGAAGACGAACTTGACGCTAGAGGGTTCGGTGAGGCTCGTGGAGTGGCTAGCTAGGTGCTGCGGGACTTGGTGAGTAAGATGGACACCATCTTGTGGCCGGAGGATGACCGGGAGCACGTCGGCGACGAGCTCCATGGCGGTGGGTGCGGTTGAGCTCCGGGAGGTTGCTACACGGCTCGGGAGCAAGAACGGAAGGGAGGGGAAGATGGCTAAGCTCACAGTGAGTGCGACGGAGTTCTTGGTGCGGCCGAAGATGGACCGGAGCGACGACGGCGTTGAAGGGGATCTCCGGCGACGGTGAGCTCGGGCGAGGTCGGTGCGGTGGTCTCGGGCGTTG
>NW_021299582.1:0-1734 GCF_002162155.2 Triticum dicoccoides
ATAAAGAATATGCTTCCAAAGGACAACGAATTGCCCGAGAGTACGTATGAAGCAAAGAAGGCTGTCTGCCCTCTAGGGTTAGAGGTGCAAAAGATACATGCATGCCCTAATGACTGCATCCTCTACCGCGGTGAGTACGAGGATTTGAATGCTTGCCCGGTATGCGGTGCATTGCGTTATAAGATCAGTCGCGATGACCCTGGTGATGTCGAGGGTGAGCGCCCCAGGAAGAAGATTCCTGCCAAGGTGATGTGGTATGCTCCTATAATACCACGGTTGAAATGTTTGTTCCAAAACAAAGAGCATGCAAAGGCGATGCGGTGGCATGCAAAAGACCGTAAGAAAGACGGAAAGTTGAGAGCACCCGCTGACGGTTCGCAGTGGAGAAAAATCGAGAGAAAGTACTGGGAGGAGTTTGCAGGTGACCCAAGAAACGTATGGTTTGGTCTAAGCGCAGATGGAATTAATCCTTTTAGGGAGCAAAGCAGCAACCATAGCACGTGGCCTGTGACTCTATGTTTGTATAACCTTCCTCCTTGGTTGTGCATAAAGCGGAAGTTCATTATGATGCCAGTGCTCATCCAAGGCCCTAAGCAACCCGACAACGACATTGATGTGTACCTAAGGCCATTAGTTGAAGAACTCTTACAACTGTGGAATGGAACAGGTGTACGTGCGTGGGATGAGCACATGAGGGAAGAATTTGACCTAAAGGCGTTGCTGTTCGTGACCATCAATGATTGGCCTGCTCTCAGTAACCTTTCAGGACAGACAAACAAGGGATACCGCGGATGCACGCACTGTTTGGATGATACCGACAGTATATATTTGAATAGTTGTAAGAAGAATGTGTACCTGGGACATCATCGATTTCTTCCGAGCAGGCATCCCATAAGAAAGAAAGGCAAGCATTTTAAAGGTGAGGCGGATCACCGGACGAATCCTCGCCACCGTACTGATGCTGATGTACATGATATGGTCAAGGATTTGAAGGTAATCTTTGGAAAGGGTCCTGGCGGAAAACCTGTTCCGAAGGACGCTGAAGAACGCGCACCCATGTGGAAGAAGAAATCTATATTTTGGGACCTGCCATATTGGAAAGACCTAGAGGTCCGCTCCGCAATCGACGTGATGCACATGACGAAGAATCTTTGCGTGACCTTGCTTGGCTTTTTGGGCGTGTATGGGAAGACAAAAGATACACCAGAGACACGGGAGGACCAGCAATGTATGCACGGAAAAGACGACATACATCAGGGTCAGGCCAGCTACGCTCTACCAAAGAAGAGAAGGAAATCTTCTTCGAATGCCTGCTCAGCATGAAGGTACCGTCTGGCTTCTCGTCGAATATAAAGGGAATAATAAATATGGCAGAGAAAAAGTTCCAGAACCTAAAGTCTCATGACTGCCACGTGATTATGACGCAACTCCTTTCGGTTGCATTGAGGGGGCTTCTACCGGAAAACGTTCGATTGGCCATTGTGAAGCTATGTGCATTCCTCAATGCAATCTCTCAGAAGGTAATCGATCCAGAAATCATACCAAGGTTACAGAATGATTTGGTGCAATGTCTTGTCAGTTTCGAGTTGGTGTTCCCACCATCCTTCTTCAACATCATGACGCACGTCCTAGTTCACCTTTGCTAAGAGATTAACATTTTGGGTCCTGTATTTCTACACAATATGTTCCCCTTTGAAAGGTTCATGGGAGTCTTGAAGAAATATGTTCATAACC
>NW_021299583.1:0-1283 GCF_002162155.2 Triticum dicoccoides
GTGGATGGGAACTATATAATGTAAAGGACCCCATCCACACGTACATGTACCTTCTCCACCCATGGTTTGTGCACACGTCGCTACCCACACTGTGCCCACCTACCTGCACTTTGTGCACGTCCCCAAGGCAACCGCGGCTTTCCGCCACACTCACACTTGAGACACAGAGATCACTGACGCTGATGGCGATGTGCTCTCCTCATGTGTGTTGAACATACTCCTCGGGTCATCCTTGTCCACCTAGGGGACCGGTGTCGCTAGCCTCATCCAGGGCGGCGTAAACCACAGTAGCTAGACGTGAACGGTCATAAGTGCATGTCTTCTCACTGGCAGATGGGTGGATACGACTAAGTTCCCTTGTCCTCCTGTCGGCGCCATATCCACCTAGGTGCCCTCGCCCTCTTCCCTGTGATATTGTGCATTGGGGGTAAACTCAGGAATTACTCGAGTCGGCCAGGTTTAAAAAGCTCAATCTTGAACTTTCAAGCCCGAGTCAGGCCTGACGCCAAAAAATTTGTTCAATAGTAGGATAGTAGGCCTGAGACTCACCCTCTTCATTACTCAGGTGAAGGGTTACAACTTTTTTATCCTTAAGTTCATTGTTGATCTTACTTGAAAATAAATCTTTCATGTTTTTAGAGAGAGAGAGAGAGAGAGAGAGAGAGAGGGTGGGAGGGAGAACACCCCCCTCCTAATTAAAAAAGACACCCCCTCCCCAGGTTCATGTCCTTTATTTCAACACGATGGTGTAATAATTCCTCAAAAAAAACACGATGGTGTAATAAACAAATAAACAATTCAAAATTTAATACCTATTGTCCACAATATTCTCACAATATGTAGAACTTGGAAATCTTATTAAAGCAAATAAATAATTGGTTGACTGTAATTATAGTTTTCTAAAATAAAAGAACCAACTAAGTATGAACTGATTCTTTATGCATTATGATGGGTACACCAATTGAATTAATGGCTTACATCCTAGAAATATCTAGGTGAGAAGGTTAAGACCTATACTTTCTTAAGCAGTTTTGTTTCTGCAGGAGACTTTCTAAGCTAAATAATGGTTCAAAAACAGATGCTCTTCTCAAATACTACATGAGTGAAAGTCGAAAAAAGCGAACCTTGGAATTGCCACATCGATCAAAAAGGTAAAAGTGTCAACTTATGTAGATCAGGCATACAACCACATTCCATCATCAGACTAACATGACCAAACACCTCTTCCATATGGCCCATCTTGAAAGAGCTTCTAGTATCTTATCCATGTTTTGTGTGACTCC
>NW_021299584.1:0-1639 GCF_002162155.2 Triticum dicoccoides
GTGGAAGGTTGGTTTTCCGGACGCAGGGGGTTACAAAACCCACGAGAGGAGGAAGAAACTGGAGCAGGACCAAATGCAGGCGCTGCTTGGAAGGGTAATGGGGCTAGAGGATCGAGAAGAGGAACGAGAAGCAGCAGATCGCAACAAACGACATGCCGAAGCTTCCCCCGAAGCTACCCCGCCATCTCAGCGGAGAAGCAGCGTGGCTTCCACCGAGCTGCTTCAGCCGGAGCATGTCTTGATGGCTCCTTCCAGCTATCCCGTGGATGGTATCACGGAGTCTCAAAATTGCCACATGATGGCGCGATGGATGAATTTGAAGGTCAAGGCGGCTGTTGGCCAAGTTTATCCTAGTGGACCCGGCACAACTTATCACTACCAGCCGATTCCAAAAGGATATGCTAAGGTGATGGTGGATGAAATAACGGAAGGATTTGAGGACCTCGTGCTTGACCACCCTACCGGTGAAGGGGAGACTAGGCTGGGTTCTGCTCTGAAGACTCCATGCCTATGGAAGAAGGAGCTCATCAACCTTCTGAACTGGACGCCTCCGCCTCCTGCTCCTGCTCCGGCGAGTCAGGGCACTCCGCCTCCTCCATCGCCTCCTCCTCCGGCGAGTGACGATCAGGGCACGTGTGGCGGCACTCCGCCTCCTTCTCCGCCTGCGCTGGCGCTCCCGAGCAGCCAGCAGCATCCTCCTTCTCCGCCTCGCCAGCAAGGGCGGAAGAGACCCGCCGCCGCCCGGCTGCTCTGGCGCGTCGTACTCCTTTTCCTCCGCCTCGTAAGCAAGCACGAAAGAAGACAGATGCCGCAGCCGCTCCGTCTGCTCCGGCGTCTAGCAGCACAACCAGAGGCGGGAGGCAATACAAATACGGTCCATCATCTCTCAAGCCTCTAGAGAAGTACCGTACGAGAGGTCCGAGGAGGAAAACGATACGATTGTGCAGGCCCACGTGAAGGAGTTCTTTGAAGGGGTGAAAGCAAAGAGACATCCACCTCTGGAGGAGAAGGTAGATCCGGTGAAAGCAAAGTGCACTATCGATGCCCTAAGGAAACCACCAAATTCTCCGCCGAGAACCAACTATGAGCGCATTACTGAACAGACATATCTCCAAGCCCAGCGGTCGGGAACTACTGTCAGTGCTAAAAGGTCAAAACAACGAGCAAAGGGGAAAAAATTGCCCAGCTCAGCGAACAAGCACAGCAATCGTGCCCCCCGCTCAATGTGTCTAATGCTCCGGGGACGGTGGCCGGTTATGGCAATCTTGACGATTACCTGCCTGACGATGCACTTCCTGATTTCTTGAAGGTGGACGGACACAGATACGAGTACGGGAAGCCTCTCGTCAAAGATGAAAAATCTCTGACAACAATGATGCGAAGATTCCATAATTGGTACATGGAAACCTGCAGAGAGTCTGATGGTAAGAATGCTTTGTATCTGCATATTAAAGAGGAGCACGATCTCGTTGCAAATGATCTGTTGACTGTTCCATTTGAGGAGTTCTTCGAGTTCTTCAATCAAAAGGCCCTCGATAAATTAATGGTCTTTTGCTACTGCCTGTAAGTACTATTTCTGTCATTAAGTCTCTATATATAGCTCGGCTCTTTCATTGCATGCATGTATTTATAATTAATT
>NW_021299585.1:0-1609 GCF_002162155.2 Triticum dicoccoides
CTGCCGGAAATGAAGACAAGGCAAGTGTTGACGTGCATGTTGTTCTAGGATCAAATTCTTCTCTGCTGGTGATTATGCCGGATGTCCTACCCTCGCCTGCCTGGGAACGTCAGCTGGCCATCGCTAGCCCGAGCAGGGAACCCAACAATCTGGATGGGCGAGAAAACGATCTGGATGAGATGCAACCTGGCCCTTTTAGCTCTGCGACTGCTCCTCCATAACTCTTGTTGCCTCCTAATTTGTTAGTGACCTTGTTGGTCTATACATTAATTCTGATTGCTGTTTCACTGTAGTTGTCACTTGTTTGTAGTAGATTATAAACTATATGTTTTCGAATTGAATGGTTGACATTGTTTCTGTGTCGCTGCCTGATTTTATGCATGATATGATCATACCATAAATTTAAATTGTGTGAATCTGCATATTATTAACATGAGATTTAATAATGTGTTCAATATTTTGTCTTATGTGTTAGTTTTACAATCTATTATCTATACAACTGTGGGAGTTACGAAACATGGCGAGCTGAGATATGTTTATCCCCTCTAGTATGTGGCTGTCTGTAGTGGCATCATAACTAAAAGATATGTTTATGATTTTTTAAGTGTCCAAGCATTCTAAGAAATATGAACTCTTGTTAGTTGGCTAGGCATTGGTAATTCTTGCTATTATTATTAGGATATGGGTAGCTGACATGTAATGCTACTTCTTCCGTACTCTGGCTATCTGCGTTGGTTGAGGAAAAATCAAGGCTGTATTAAAAGCATAGGCGTTAGCTGCTCTCAGGAAGCAAGTAAAAAGGGGTCAATTAGGTGGCTTACACTAGAACAAATCATTGGTGACTGATGATCTTCTTCGGCCAATAGAGCTATGCTATCGTGAGTGAGTAAGGCTGTTTCTATTTGGAGCAATACATGATGTATTGGTTGATGTACTAAATTTCTTGTTCACCATGATAAATTTTGGGTTGGTAAAAATAACCTAAAAAGGATGTGTGGATATTTATATCTAATGCCACCCTAGCTAGTGGGTCCTCTACCAAGTTGCATACACAAATTATGAATTCTATTATCGAAACCAAATCTTGAATTTCTTTGCTTGCTGGCCCGAATAATTCTTATACGGATGTCCACTGGAAGTTAGCTATAGCTCTTGTCACCTGAAAAAAAGCTATAGCTCTTTAGTAGATACTAGTTACACTCAGTGCAAAACTGCAAATTATTTGGCATTTGCACTCCGTATAAACTGGTAGTTGGGAACAGTGATAGCCATAAAGCAGAGATGTTGCAATATTCTTTAGAGAGGTTTAATCGACATAGTCAGGAAGTTTGAATATAAAGAAACAACCATCAAAAAGCCGATACAAACACATACCGCCCCAACACATGCACACACACAAGGCTTAATACATAGGTGCTGAGCGTAGCTACACCACCCCTATCACTCCAATGTATGTAATACACACTCTTTACTCTTCAACTTGTCAATATGTACTTCTGGACACATATTGTACTAAATTTGAGCTTCATGTCATAGTCACTTCGTGCAAGAAACAAGAAAAACCATCTACTGTGAAACTAAGCCAAAACACTTCACCTACAAAATGGAT
>NW_021299586.1:0-1064 GCF_002162155.2 Triticum dicoccoides
TAGACTTTGGGTTTTGTTTAGATTAAAAGTTCGCCATAGCTGCAACTTCGCGTACTTCGTTTGTGTTCAACGACCAGACAAAGGCGTCACAGAACCCCACCTTGATCAATAAAGCTTTCATCTTATATTCGCAATATCCAGATTGCAATCTTAGTTTCTTGCTTGTTCTTCGTTTGCTCGCAGGAAACAGACCCTCGTGGTCAGGTTGATCGTGCTCCGGCGTGGTCAATAACCTCTCGGAGTTGGTTTAGCGATTGCTAAGGCGCGACGTCCTCGCACGTTCGTAGTCGGATCGTCAAAGTCGACTTCCATCAAAGCGAAATCCACCATCTCATCGAAAGACGGGACACCTCCGCCTCTATCAAGTGGTATCAGATTTCCAGGTTGCTCGGTGAGATTTTACAGTTTTTCGTAGTTTAGATCGAGTCTGTTCTTCATACCTACAGTCCACGAAAAAGCCAAAAAAAATTAGGGTTAGTTCATCATATCCGAACCAGTCTGAGCCTTTGCATAATCTTTTAGGGTTTTGCTTTGTTGAATTTGCGGTTGCATCGTCGTGTCTAGTTGCTGGTCTTAGAGTCTAGTCTTTTAGAGTTTCGAGTTCTGGTCATAAGTTGTCACGCCGCCGCCGCACCATCATCATCGCCCCTGCCATCTGCCACCACCGCACCGAATCCGTATCCATATACCACCACCAATCCGTGTCCATATACCACCACCGATCCATATCCATATACTACCACCGCTACCACCACCGCTGCCATATACCACCACCATGATGAGGACATCAATACAATTGTTACACCCACAACCCCTGGTGCTATACATACTGGACCAATTACTAGAGCTCGTGCACGCCAACTAAATTACCAGGTACTTTCGTTTCTTGGTAATGATTCTAATGTTCATGAGAATATGATGCTGCCTAAATTGGATACATTTGTTTTGCTTACAAATGAAGGGCCTAGCTTGGAGAAGGATGAACATTGGAGCAAGAACAAGCATGGAGATGATGGCATGCGCAAGGGGAACAAGAACGGAGTTACAAGTGATGATTTCAGGAC
>NW_021299587.1:0-940 GCF_002162155.2 Triticum dicoccoides
ACGTGCTCGTCTCGGCCTCCGTCCTCGCTACCGCGACGACGTCCGCCTCGACTCGCGTTACGCTAAGACAAGGTGGCAGTGGTGTCACGTGCTTGTCTCGGCGTCCGTCATCGCTACCGCGACGACGTCCGCCTCGACTCGCATTATGCTAAGACAGGGTGGCAGTGGTGTCACGTGCTCGTCTCCGCGTCCATCGTCGCTACCGCGACGACGTCTGCCTCGACTCGCGTTACGCTAAGATAGGGTGGCAGTGATGTCACGTGCTCGTCTCGGTGTCCGTCATCGCTACCGCGACGACGTCCGCCTCGACTCGCGTTACGCTAAGACAGGGTTGCAGTGCTGTCACGTGCTTGTCTCGGCCTCCATCGTCGCTATGGGACGACGTCCGCCTCGACTCGCGTTACGCTAATACAGGGTGGCAATGGTGTCAAGTGCTCGTCTCGGCGTCCGTCGTCGCTACCGGGACGACGTCCGCCTCGACTCGCGTTAGGCTAAGACAGGGTGGCACTGGTGTCACGTGCTCGTCTCGGCGTCCGTCGTCGCTACCGCGACAACGTCCGCCTCGACTCGCGTTACGCTAAGACAGGGAGGCAGTGGTGCCACGTGCTCGTCTCGGCGTCCGTCGTCGCTACCGCGACGACTTCCACCTCGACTCGCGTTACGCTAAGACAGGGTGGAAATGGTGTCACGTGCTCGTCTCGACCTCCGTCCTCGCTACCGCGACGACGTCCGCCTCGACTCGCGTTACGCTAAGACAAGGTGGCAGTGGTGTCACGTGCTCGTCTCGGCGTCCGTCGTCGCTACCGTGACGACGTCCGCCTCGACTCGCATTACGCTAAGACAGGGTGGCAGTGGTGTCACGTGCTCGTCTCCGCGTCCGTCGTCGCTACCACGACGACGTCCGCCTCGACTCGCGTTACGCTAAGACAGGGTTGCAGTG
>NW_021299588.1:0-1019 GCF_002162155.2 Triticum dicoccoides
AGGGAGTAGGACTCCTCCTGGCGCGCCCTATGATGGCCGGCCGGCCTCCCCCTCTTGAACCTTTATATACGGAGGCAGGGGCACCCCTAGAGACAAGTTGATCCACGTGATCATATTCTTAACCGTGTGCGGTGCCCCCTTCCACCATAATCCTCGATAATATTGTAGCGGTGCTTAGGCGAAGCCCTGCAACGGTAGTACATCAAGATCGTCACCACACTGTCGTGCTGACGGAACTCTTCCCCGACACTTTGCTGGATCGTAGTCCGGGGATCGTCATCGAGCTGAACGTGTGCTAGAACTCGGAGGTGCCGTAGTTTCGGTGCTTGATCGGTCGGGCCGTGGAGACGTACGACTACATCAACCAAACGCTCCCGTTGTCGATCTACAAGGGTACATAGATCACACTCTCCCCTCTCGTTGCTATGCATCACCATGATCTTGTGTGTGCGTAGGAATTTTTTTGAAATTACTACGTTCCCCAATAATATGTGTAGGAAAGCTCCAACTGAAACTAAGTGGGTGTGCATCCAACTTGCTTTCTCATGAAGACCTCGGGCATTTGAGGAAGCCCATCATCGGAATATAGAAGCCAAGTTCTATAATGAAAATTCCCACTAGTATATGAAAGTGATAACTCAAGAGACTCTCTATATGAAGAACATGGTGCTACTTTGAAGCACAAGTGTGGAAGAAGGATAGTAGCACTGCCCCTTCTCTCTTTTTCTGTCATTTTTTTGTTTTTTATATTTTTTTTACTTTTTGTTGGGCATCTTTGGCCTTTTTTTTATTTGGGCTTCTTTGGCCTCTTTTATTTTTTTGTAAAGTCCATAGTCTCATCCCGACTTATGGGGGAATTATAGTCTCCATCATCCTTTCCTCACTGGGCAATGCTCTAATAATGATGATCATCACACTTTTATTTACTTACATCTCAATATTACAACTCGATACTAGAACAAAAATATGACTCTATATGAATGCCTCCGGCGGTGTACCGGGATGTGCAATGATCTAGC
>NW_021299589.1:0-1565 GCF_002162155.2 Triticum dicoccoides
CCTCTTCCTCCATATATACAGCCCTTAGGGCATCGTTTAGACTTTGGGTTTTGTTTAGATTAAAAGTTCGCCATAGCTGCAACTTCGCGTACTTCGTTTGTGTTCAGCGACCAGACAAAGGCGTCACAGAACCCCACCTTGATCAATAAAGCTTTCATCTTATATTCGCAATATCCAGATTGCAATCTTAGTTTCTTGCTTGTTCTTCGTTTGCTCGCAGGAAACAGACCCTCGTGGTCAGGTTGATCGTGCTCCGGCGTGGTCAATAACCTCTCGGAGTTGGTTTAGCGATTGCTAAGGCGCGACGTCCTCGCACGTTCGTAGTCGGATCGTCAAAGTCGACTTCCATCAAAGCGAAATCCACCATCTCATCGAAAGACGGGACACCTCCGCCTCTATCAAGTGGTATCAGATTTCCAGGTTGCTCGGTGAGATTTTACAGTTTTTCGTAGTTTAGATCGAGTCTGTTCTTCATACCTACAGTGCACGAAAAAGCCACACAAAAAAAAATTATTAGGGTTAGTTCATCATATCCGAACCAATCTGAGCCTTTGCATAATCTTTTTAGGGTTTTGCTTTGTTGAATTTGCGGTTGCATCGTCGGTCTAGTTGCTGGTCTTAGAGTCTAGTCTTTTAGAGTTTCGAGTTCTGGTCATAAGTTGTCACGCCGCCGCCGCACCATCATCATCGCCCCTGCCATCTACCACCACCGCTCCGAATTCGTATCCATATACCACCACCAATCCGTGCCCATATACCACCACCGATCCATATCCATATACTACCACCGCTACCACCACCGCTGCCATATACCACCACTATATATCCACCACCAATCCGAGTTCCTTGCTTATTAGGTTTGTTTTCGGGATCCATCTAGATTTCGATTCGTGTTTCCTTGCCGGAGTCGGGTAGCCACGCTCCGTTTAGGCCCAAAATTTTTCGAAAACGCATTTTTCGAAAAATTTTCTGGCTATCCTATTTTTAGGTGTTTCTGAGTGTTTTGAGACAGGTGCCATTATAGGAAGTTTTTTTGACCCGTTTCCAGTTTTTGGGTCCGGGCAGTCAAAAAAAAAATTCGAACAAAAAAATTTCGTGCCCATCCTGTCAGTTTGACCTAGGAAGAGTTTTGAGACACTCGCCATTATAGTGCTTTTTCGCAAAAAAAAAAGCAGCGCAAAAAAAAAGCGCAAAAAAAAAGAGAGCGAAAAGAAAAATTTCAGAGTGTGCTTTTCCCTTGTTTACGTGCCGCGCCGTGATTTTGTTGGTGTTCTAGGCTCGCGTCTCTAGCACAGTCTAGCCTAGGACCAGCACAGTACCGTCGTTGAGCGTTTATTCAACTTTGCATCTCTGAATTGATTATTGCTGACCCTTTTTGCTACCATACTATAAGCCTTCCCAGCTCCACATACATCTACGTCGTGTGTTCGACTCTCCCTGGTAATCGCTCTATCCAAGCTTTGAGAGTTTTTGACTACAACGGTTGCCGATCACCGCCTGCTGCTGGGTAAGAACTGGTAAGAATTTGAGATTTGCTTGACGGATTTGTGATACACCACCACCAC
>NW_021299590.1:0-1471 GCF_002162155.2 Triticum dicoccoides
AGAGGAAAGGGGTTCAACTACCGTAGCATGTAACAAGAATGCCGTTGTTGTCCTAATGCAGTAAAAGAGAGCAGGAGCGAGAGAGTAGGATTGTATCGGAATGAACAAGGGGGTTTTGCTTGCCTGGCACTTCCGAAGATAATATAGCTCTTCATCAGTGTCATCGATCACGTCGTCGGTACATCGTCTACTGAGAGGGGACAAACACCGGCAACACAGAAAAGAACACAATCAATGCAATGCACAATATGATGCATGATCATGACATGGCAAAATGAGTGTGTTGGGCTAATGCAACTATAATCAGATGAATTTGAGTTAGTTTGAACCCAAGGTTCAAGTTCAAATTGAAACTATGACTTAATAAAGTGCATTATCATGTTTTGATATAAACAGCAGGTTTAAGTTGCTTAAACATGCATGAAACCAGTGCAGATGGATAGATTGGATTTTTCTGATCATTTTTCATATATAACTTATTTCATTTGGAGTTACAGATTAATTTCTATGATTTTTAGAAGTTTAGGGCATTTTCTGGAATTTCCTATATAAGAATAAATCCAGAAAATAATTAACTGCGTCAGCACTGCGTCACTATGACGTCAGCGGTCAACGGGGCCGGCCAGGTCAAACCTGACCAGTGGGGCCCTTTGGTCAGTGTCACAGTGCTAGTTATGTGACTATTTAACTCCTAACGAAAGTAATTAGCTCGCGGGGCCCGCTGTCATTGACCCTGGGGGTTAATTAGCGGGGCTGTTAACAGTTAATGACGAGCCATGTCATCTAAACCGGCGACTAAACGCCGGCGGTAAGCAGACGCGGTGGCGCTCCTCGTCTGGCCATCTCCGGCCACGAGAGGTTGCGCGGCTGGTGGCGTTCGAGAGCGGCTGCATCGGCGCTTCGGGTGGTGGCCGTGGCAAGTGCGGGGTGGGACTGTGGTGTCGGCAGCGGCGAGCGAAGCGGTGGCCGGAGCTCGGCTCCGAGCGAGCGCGGCGTTGCAATGCACAAGGGAGCAGGCTGGGCGAGCGAAGGGCACCGGGAGGAGGCCCTCACTCGCGCGCATCCAACGGTGGCCGTGGGGATGCCAGGGACGGTGTGTAGCGGCAGCGGCAGCGAGCATATGCGGCGGTGGAGCTTCGGCGTCCATGCAACTACGGCCTAGAGGACGCGGAGAGGCCGGGGAAGAGGGGGAGTCGAAGCGGGCGCTCACAGCGGTGAAGGGGAGCAACTCGGTGTAGCCGGGGACACGCTGAGGCCGCAAATTGACCGGAGGGGGCCGTCAGATTCGGAGGTTGAAGACGACGGTTGACGGCGATGCAGGGCCTCCCGGCGTCCCGTAGCTCGATTGGGAGGACGAGGAGGTTTCTTTGGTGCTTCTGGAGTCGGCGGAAGGGCGAGGGGTGGCTGGTGGCCGCGAGGACGATGGGTGGCGGCCATGGCTGCTCCAGACCGAGCTCGGGGACAAGCGATG
>NW_021299591.1:0-1697 GCF_002162155.2 Triticum dicoccoides
GTGGACGTGAATGGTTCTCGACGTAGAGTAATTGCGACCACTCTTACAGCCAGCACATGGACAAGGCATAAAACCATCCGCCCGCTTGTTTGCCTCAGCCGCAAGCAGAAAAGTATGCACGCCCTCAACGAACTGGGGAGAGCATCGGTCATCTTACATCCATTGCCGGCTCATCTTCATTACACAACACCGAATAGACCAAATTAATACAAATTCATACATAAAGTTCATACAACACTTAAATGCAACAAGTTTTCCGTTTCGACAATTTTTTAAAATCACAAAATTCCAAAGGGAAAATAGAGTTTTTGGACGTTTTTTAGACGTTTTTAGCGTTTAGTGCTAGGGTTTAGATTTCAGAGTTTAGGGTTAGGTTTTATGGTTTAAGCCCTTAGTTTTTACTGTTTAGCATAGAGTTTCCGACGTTTTAAGTCCCGGGTTTAAGGTTTAGGACAATTTTTGAAATGACAAAATTGTAAAAGGAAAAAAAGATATGCTCTAATTTATGTTTTTTTGAATTTTGGTTAAATCTTGTCAAACCGGTCAAACAACTGATTCAAGCGCAATGCACCACATACCGGGCAAGCGTTCAAATCCTCGTACACAACGCGGTAGAGGATGCAATCATTAGGGCATGCATGTATCTTCTCCACCTCTAACCCTAGAGGGCAGACAGCCTTCTTTGCTTCGTACGTACTCTTGGGCAATTCGTTGTCCTTTGGAAGCATATCCTTTGTCATTACCAGCAACTTTCCAAATCCCTTGTCAGATACACCATTCTCTGCCTTCCATTGCAGCAATTCCAGTGTGGTGCCCAGCTTTTTCTTGTCACCTATGCAATTCGGGTACAACAATTTTTTGTGATCCTCTAACATGCGCTGCAACTTCTTATTCTCCAAATCACTTGCGCAGTTTCTCTTTGCATCGGCAATGGCCTGACCTAGATCATCAACGGGCTCATCTGATGCCTCTTCTTCAGATTCTTCCCGCATTACCGGCTCAGCTTCTTCCCCCATTGTTGTATCATCGTATTCAGGGAACCCATGGCCAGGATAGTTGTCGTCGTCCTCTTCTTCTTCATTGTCTTCCATCATAACCCCTCTTTCTCCGTGCTTGGTCCAAACATTATAGTGGGGCATGAAACCAGACTCAAACAGGTGGACGTGAATGGTTCTCGACGTAGAGTAATTGCGACCACTCTTACAGCCAGCACATGGACAAGGCATAAAACCATCCGCTCGCTTGTTTGCCTCAGCCGCAAGCAGAAAAGTATGCACGCCCTCAACGAACTAGGGAGAGCATCGGTCATCTTACATCCATTGCCGGCTCATCTTCATTACACAACACCGAATAGACCAAATTAATACAAATTCATACATAAAGTTCATACAACACTTAAATGCAACAAGTTTTCCGTTTCGACAATTTTTTAAAATCACAAAATTCCAAAGGGAAAATAGAGTTTTTGGACGTTTTTTAGACGTTTTTAGCGTTTAGTGCTAGGGTTTAGATTTCAGAGTTTAGGGTTAGGTTTTATGGTTTAAGCCCTTAGTTTTTACTGTTTAGCATAGAGTTTCCGACGTTTTAAGTCCCGGGTTTAGGGTTTAGGACAATTTTTGAAATGACAAAATTGTAAAAGGAAAAAAAGATATGCTCTAATTTATGTTTTTTTGAATTTTGGTTAAATCTTGTCAAAC